>NW_027449220.1:15000-77575 GCF_964194025.1 Convolutriloba macropyga
TTCTGGCGAGGGGCTGTTCGAAGTTAGCAGATGGAAGTTTTATGATACGCGGTACTTCGCCTTTATTATCTTTGGCTTCCTGCAGCTTACGTTCTTTGGTTGTTCTCACTTCGTTGTCGCTGTCCAAGTCCTCGTCGTACCATTTCTCCTGGCTGATCAATTCCTCCTCTCCTATGACGTTGTCATCTAAATAATACTTTAAAGTATTTGACCAGTTTAGATTTTTTATGTTAGGTTTTGATGTTATATTTGTTATTGCGGTATTTGCTTTTCGTCCGTAATGGGCTTCGAACGGGGAGAGTTTAGAATTTTTCTTTCGGCACGTGCGTAGTTCGAATGATAAGTTTTGGAGTGCACTTTTGATATTGAACGGTTTTTGATTAGGGTCCAGTTTAATGCAACCCAAACGTCGCTTGACGGTTTGTATTAGGCGTTCTACTAATCCTATGGGGCGATGGTCGTTGGCCGGTGCGTATATTAGATTGATGTTATAGCGATTACATAATTGTTGTATTTTATTACCTTTTAGGCATCTGGCTTGATCTAGTCTTATATTTCTAGGTACGCCGTGTTGCGTTATATATTTGTTTAAAAACTTTTCTATGTTTGGACCGTTTGCGTTTGCGACTAATTTGAGGGTAGGAAATTTCGAGAAACGGTCGATGCATGCTAGGAAGTAGACTTCCCTTCCTTGCCCGTCGAGTATAGGTCCGCCAAAGTCTAGCTGTATTTCTTCGTTTGGTTCAGAGCATGGTGGAAGGGGGGACCAATCGGACTTCTTTATTATGCTTTTTAAGTTCTTACCAAATTCCGTACAGGGTCGACACGTTTTAGATTTATTGATTAAATCTCGATTGATAAATGGCCACCATAATCTTTGTCCCAATTCTGTCATGCCCCATGCTCCAGGGCGTGTTCAGTGGAGTACGTCGATTACGGAGTCTTTTAGGATGTTTGGTATTGCAAGTTTGTTGTCGACCAGTATGCAGCGGTTGTTGACACTTAGGCTGTTCCGTTTTGTGTGTATCTGTCTGCTGAGTTGTTTGCATCGCGCTTGATCGTTGTTGAGAATGCAGTCTCTTATTTCGCGAAGTACTGTATCCCTGTTAATCATGGCTGCTATTAATTGTTTGTTGAAGATGATGTCAATGTCAAGTTCTTTAGGGAGTTGGTCGTCCGATGAGCTGGTGGGGTGTAGTTCGTCCTTATTTGGGGTGGGGCTCAGATAGTTCCTCATTGAAAATGGTGTTTTCTGCGTTGGTGATTTGATGGTGGCGCTATTTAGTTTGTTTGTTGTGTGTTCCATTTCGTTTGTTTGTTTAAAATTAGGCTGTTTAAGTATAGCTGTGTTAATTGGCAAATGCGCTTCTGTAATCGTTCGCTGTGTGTCTTGTGTGTTGTTAATGACGTCATTATTCGACATTTTTGTTTGTGGTTGAAATGTCTTGTGACTGCTGCGTAGGTTGTAATTCAAGTTTGTTTGTAATCTGTTTGTATTCGTGCGGCGTTTGTCGGTGTTGTCTCTAAATTGTGTGGATTCGTTCGACGATTCCGCTTTTGTTTTTCTGGGCCGTCCTCTTTGGCGTTTTGTTTGGTAGTTTGTAGATTGGTTGGAATCGTGGGGCGATTGCGAGGTATGTGTTTTAATAGCGTTGGAATCGGGTTGTGTATTAGTAATGCTTTGTTTCGTTGGTCTTCCTCTTTACGTATTATATGAAATGTTTCTTTGATTATGTCTATTTGCGCTATTATAAAGTTTTCGTCGTATGTGCTTGGGGGTTTTGCCGGTTCGGACGGATTGCGAGACATATAATCTGCTAGTCCCATTTTTGTTCCTGGTATATGTTCTATATTAAAGTTGAATGGGATTAATCTGTCATACCATCTCGTTAAGCGGCTTTGATGAATTTTGCTGGAGCGTTCTCTGAGGATTGATAGTAATGCCCTATGATCTGTTTGTACTGTGAAATGATGGCCTAATAGATAATGTTTAAAATGTTCTAGTGCCCATACTACGCCTAATAACTCTAGTTCGTTTATGCTGTATTTTTCTTCCGCTTTATTTAGAAATCTTGAAGCGTATGATATTGTCTCCCATCCGTTGCATGTTTCTTGTTCTAGGACTGCTCCTAGGCTTGATCTTGATGCGTCTGTTTTAACTCTGGTTTTTCTTTTTGTGTCGCAATGTGTATTTTCTGTTAGGTTGCGTATGCAATTCTTTATATTTTCAAATTTTGTTTGATGATGTTTTGTCCAAACATATTTCGTTTCTTTTCGTAATAGATTTCGAAATTCACGGCATAGAGAAGCGAGGTTCGGTATAAATTTTGTTAGGTGATGTACGCTGCCTAAGAATGATTTTAGTTGTTTGTGGGACGCGGGTGGTTTTAAATTTAGTATAGCTTGTGTCTTGGAGACGATTGGTTTGATACCTTTTTTGTCTATTTCGTAGCCTAGCCACGTTATCTTATCTTTTGCGAAATGCATTTGTTGAGATTGATTGCTAGGTTTTCTTCGTTTAATCTGTCTAAACATTTGAATAGTTTTTCTTTATGGTTTTGTATGCCGCCTCCAGTAACTATGATGATGTCGTCTAGAAAACTGAATGTGTTTGTTAGATTGTATAGAGTTTTGTCTATTGCTTTTTAGAATTCTGCTGGCATGTCCGTGAGTCCGTAAAATCCATTATTGAATCGATAAGTTCCTGTGGCTTTGCCGCCTATGATATTGAAATTGCATTGTTTTGCTGTATCTTCATCTAGTGGTAGCTGGCTGTATGCGTATCGTAAGTCTATTGTTGAGAATAGGACTTCTCCTTCGTCGGACGATTGAGTGATTGTTTGTGCTATGCTGTCCATAAGGCAGTCGATGTTATGCATTTGGTATTTGTTTTTGTGAATTGCTTTGTTGATTGTTTTTGAATCCATCGCTAATTTTATTGATTTATCCTTCTTCACTGTGATGACTATTGGTGATATAAAAAATTCATCGCTGTATTTGTCTAGTTTTGTTATGTGTCCGTTGGTCTGTAAGTTTTTTATTTCTTCTTCAACTTGTTTCTCGAGGTGTAGTGGTACGCGTCTTCCCTTTTGGTGGACCGGTGTATAGTTTGGTTTAAATTGTGATTTTACCTTATGGTGTAGGGAGCGTCCTATCCTTGATGTTAACTTTTTGTATTTTATTGCTATTTCGGCTTTGATTGAAGGTGTTTGGGATGTGTCTATTGAGTTGATGTTCTTACATGTAGATGTTGGTGATTCGTATTGTGTTAGTTGGATCCCAAGTGGTTTGATTATGTCCCTTCCTATGATAGCTCGATGTTTGTTTGGTACGACTATGATGTCCGCACGTCCTGCTTTCCATCCGTTGCACTCGATGTCACAGTAGAGTGTCCCTAGATTCTTTATGGGGGTGTCCGTGTAGCTCTTCAATTGTACTGGGTTTGTTGTTCTGCTCCACCATGTGTTGCTGTCTCTGGCCTCTATGTCTTTCGCCATCTGTTCAGTTACGATACTAGTGGAGCTCCCTGAGTCGACCATTACCCAGTATTTGCTGTGCCCGTACTGTATGTGTAGCTTGGATGGTGTCGTGGAATCGTCGGGTGTTTCCATCATGTTTACTGTATATTCATCTGCGGAGTCGTCGTATGTTGATTGGGTGTCCGGGATGTGTGTAATCATATGTATGCCTTGTGATGGTTGGTCTAGGTTTTGGTTGTCTATCTCGTTCACCGATCTACTAGTTTGTTGTCTGTTCAGGTTCGATCTACACACCTTCGCAAAGTGATTTTGCTTATTGCATCGACGGAATGTTTGGCCTATTGCTTGGCATTTTGTTCGATGGTTCGCGTCCCATGGTTGTCCGCAATTTCTACAGTTGTGTGTTGGTGCTCTGTTGTTGTTGTTGTTGCTGCTCGACACTCTACCAATCCCTCTGGTTATTCCTCTTGTTGTGCCTCTAAATGTTGACAGGGGTCTCTTAGATCCGCGGTAGCGTGAGCTGGAAATTTCCATGACTTGTTCTTTTCGTCCAATGAAGGGGTTTGTCGGTGTATCCGGTGGCTGTCTTGCCTGAATGGCTAGTTGGCTTCTTATGCCTAATTCGATGCTTACTGCTAATTCTAAGGCTTTTTCGGGAGTTAAGGTTGTTTTCAAGAGTTCCTTTTGGATTTCTTGGTCTATCATATTTGCGGTAAATATGTCCCTTAGTAGTTCGTCTTCTAATTCCCCTAGTTGACAGTGCTCGGCTAGTGATCTGAGTGCCGAGTGAAATTGTTCCATCGTTTCACCTCTTTGTTGTTTACGTGTCAAGAGTAAGTATCTATCAAAGGTCACGTTTCTTGGACGGATGAAAGTTTGTTCCAATTCTTCCCATAGCTCCATTGTGGTCTTTGATTCTACGTTTGTGTGGGGGAATTTTCTTGCGTGCATTTTTCGTCCTTCAATTCCGAGGCTGAGGTAGATTAGTGATTTGGCTTTCCTGTCTGCCATGTCCCATGGCTTATCGCCGCATAATACTCCTATTCGGTCGATGTAGTTGCATTCGTTCTTCCATTTGGCTATCGCCTGGTTGTACCTTGTTAGTCGTTCTCGTTCCATTGTCTGTGTCGGGTTTTGGACGGGTTGCTCCTCCACTGGTTCTGGGGGGTATATGACTGTAGTCGGTCTCTCTTGGAGTAGTTCGTCCAGTTCTATGTTAGTTTTGGCAACGAGGACCATTTTGAGCTGGCTCCTCCATTTCTCCCATGAGATTGGTGGATTACTACTGGGTTTGTACCAGAAGGGTTCGAGGCCGAGCGCTGTGCGTCCTATTTTATCTGACTGCGCCATGTTGTACGCGTATCCTGATCGCTAGATGGAACGCTTCAATAAAGGTGTTAGCTTTATGTAAAAGAGATTCAGTGACAAACCGTTTATTACTCTTGTTAAGGCAGACTGCGATTAGGCAGTTCACTGCCAATGTATTGTCCAAGCTCAAGGTTGCTAGGACCTGTCACTGATGTACTCAATCGTGGTACGATTGAATAATGTATGAACAAAAGGTTATATATGTACTGCGATTGATTGAGTATTAATTCACTGCGCTAATGATGTTACTAGTGGTGGATGGATACCGCAGGGTACCACAATAATAATAATAATAATAATAATAATAATAATAATAATAAAAATAATAATAATAGTAATAATAATAATAGTAATAAAAATAATAATAATAAGAGTAATAATAAAAATAATAATAATAATAATAATAAAAATAATAATAATAATAATAACAATAATAATAATAAGAATAATAATAATAATAAAAATATTAATAATAATAGTAAAAATAATAATAATAATATAAATAATTAAAAAAAATAATAATATTAATCATAATAATAATATTAATAATTAAAAAAATAATAATATTATTAATAATAATAATAATATTGATAATAATAAAAATAATGAAAAAAATAATAATAATAATAAAAATATTAATAATAATAGTAAAAATAATAATAATAATAATATAAATAATTAAAAAAAATAATAATATTAATAATAATAATAATATTAATAATTAAAAAAATAATAATATTATAATAATAATAATAATATTGATAATAATAATAATAATGAAAATAATAATAATAATAATAATAATAATAATAATAATAATAATAGTAATAAAAATAATAATAATAAGAGTAATAATAAAAATAATAATAATAATAATAATAAAAATAATAATAATAATAATAATAACAATAATAATAATAAGAACATTAATAATAATAAAAATATTAATAATAATAGTAAAAATAATAATAATAATAATATAAATAATTAAAAAAAATAATAATATTAATAATAATAATAATAATATTAATAATTAAAAAAATAATAATATTATTAATAATAATAATAATATTGATAATAATAAAAATAATGAAAAAAATAATAATAATAATAATAATAAAAATAATAGTAATAAAAATAATAATAATACTATTGAAAATAATAATATAATAATTTTATAATAACTATAATAATAGTCAAAATCTTATATCTTAGTTAGAACTCATCACAGTGGCATCTTAGAAACCTAAATATGTAGGTTTTGGTGCTCTCAAAGTACAGAAAAACGGTTGGAACAATTCATTGAAACGTTCTTTTTAAATAGTAAAAGCAGAAGAGCAAATATCACACATACAAAGGCGCTTCACTAGCGCAAACAACATTAAGTAACCATATGAACAACGCAGCAAAATTTTCCAAGAAGAAGCAAAGCCTTCGACTGCCCGGACTCGGACAGCTACTTAAAAGTTTTTAGTTAAGTTTCACTTCTCAATTGTCCGCACTCCGACAACTTGTTTTGATTGAGTTTCTGAATTTCAATTGAACCCAAACGTTTGACAGGTTTTATAGAGCCCACGAAGAAGATCCAATGCCCCTTTAGGGACTGGGTGGTATCCACCACCATGATTGAATTTCGACCTATATATAGTCATTTGGCAGAAGAGGTTCTGACCGAGATGTCGTTTCAGTACCTGGTTTCCATTTACTATAAGATGCGGAGCGACGTTCGTTCGTGGGAGCAATTTAATGACTCTGACTCTACAGCCTCTTTCCATGAGAATCTCAGCGACGGCAATTAAATTGCAGGCAACAGTTCTTGGATCAACCGCTCGTCTCTGGCGAAAGTTGCCCAAGTCATTGTTTCCGACCATGATAATTATATACCGAAACCTTGCAAACCGCTCGATATCTCGTAAGTTTATATCTCCAATTCTTCGTCCGCTCACAGCATCAATATTCAAGGGCAGTTTCGACAACTTTTTGTTGATGGAGATCTTGTATTGCAGATGCCTTAGGTTTGAGTCGCCCACAGCCAGTATTTCTTGCTTCTTATGCATCTAAACAAAAATGGTGCTGAAAAAAATCAAAAACTAACATAAAAAACAACACTTTTCAAAGAGGCTGAACCACTGTTAACAGCCACTCCCTCTCTTAAAGAAAATCACAACTACCAATTCATTCATTCATTGTTCAAAACTCGATTTATGTATTTGCTCTTAAACCGCTTTTGTCATCTTTGATCGTCACCAATTACTACAGCGAAAACTTAGAAGTTTTGCATTGAGTTTCACAATTACTTACAGTAAACATAAACCTGATTTTCAGATTTCGATAATTAGAAGCCTCAATTTTGCGAAAACGTATTGTACTATTATTCTAAATCTAAAAAAAACCTTAAAACTATTGTTAAATGAAACTGATTATTAATTATGCTCAAATCCTTCACGCATTACGCTAGCAAGAAACGTTTCCGACCCAAGTTTAAGAAGAACGCATTTATATTTTAATAAGTCAGCACGAACCAGATTGAGACCACCTGGTTGACTAAGCCTATAGAGGAGCACAAACGAAACTTCCATGTCCTCAAAGAATAGTTTTACAGGTTTAGCTTTCAAAAAACGGACCACTGCAAAAACATTTTCAGAATTGATTGTTTTAGCATAGAATTCAATTTTGACAAAATCTTTTTGTCAATAACTAAGCAAAGCTGTAAGAGAAATTTGACTTGTTATAGCTGAACGCCGAATAGGTAAAAATGGATGAGTTTTTGACAAATCTACTTTCAAAACAGCGCAGATTGTTTTGGCTTCCAAACTTACGACATTCAGAATTAAGTTTTGTATATAGTTTTGTATTAATCTTATGAATCTCAGCGTCTCGAGAGCCTGAGAAAAGCGCGAGCAAGAATTTTTCAACTATCTTATCAGAAGTTTTAATTGAGCCTGCTACCGAACGAAGAAGCAGATGGTTTGCTGACTCAAAGGAAAAGGCAGAATACAACCATAGTGGACCAAACCTTAGAACTTGATAAACTAAATGTCTCAAAGAATGAAAATTGAATGCTTGCGATTCGTTGCCAAAAAGGAAAAAAAACTGTCAAAAAATTTTATTTGAAGTTCAGCGTGTGATATTTTTGCTTCATTTATTTCTTTTTCGCTAAGCAATCTGATAGCTAATGAAAGGCGGCAAAAACTTTCTGCTAACGGCTGAAAAAACTTCAATTTTCGGATGAGCAGCGGACCGAAATGAAAAAAAAAACATTTTGAAATCCGCAGCCTTCCATAACTTGATCTCATGCAAACTTTTTGCTTTGTGTAGGCTTTCATAAGGCACCATGCAGTTGCAAAGATCAGAACTGACATCAATTTTTGACGACTTCAATTTTGATACTAAAGCCTTTGTCAAAATTTTTGCGCAACCCAAGAATACCTGATGCATGGGATCGATGGGCACAAACCAAGGAATGGGGAAAAATTGATGTAAAGGAGATTTTCCTTTAACACCAAACCTCTGAAATTCAAATTTTTTTTCATAATCACAGTTTTCTCTACGACAAACAGGTTCCATTACAGGATACGTCATTCGTTTTGCAAAATAAACTCCCTTGGTATAACAATAGGGACAGCCATAATAGCCATTAAATTGTACATGACAGCATAGAGGGGCCATTGCTGACATGTCACAAATCAGGAAAAGGAATTTGAAGAGGCAAAAACCAAGACCATCATTAAAAGTTTTATATTCAAGAAAACACTCTATTTCAATGCTTATTTTTTTAAGGAAAAATTCCCAGTTTGGCTTGCTTTTACAATGCCACAATCCCAGAAGAGCATGATTTGAAAACTTTCCTCGTAATTTTTCGGCAAGGTTGAAAATTTGAACCCACACTGTCCATACTGAGAAACTCCTGGACTTAAAAATAGCAGCACCATCTATGTTTACATTTAGTAGAACTTCATTAATTTTAATTTCAGTTTTACCAAAACTCCATGAGCAATCCGACAACCAAGACTTCTTAATTAATGAACTATTCCGATTTAAAATTAGTTTTAGTTGAGGAAGAAGACTAATCGCAATAAAAACTGACTCTCCGTCATTGAACGATGTCATTGCAGGCAAAATATCTTTTTGAATGGGGGCTTCGATGTTATTTGAAGTTGGAAGGAATTGAGAAAAAAGCTTGAGAACAGCTTTACGCGCAGTACCGGTAAACGAATTTCTTCTAGCCACCTCGTTGAAAGAACTAAAAAACTCACTCGTAGAAAAATTAGAACCATCAAACAATTCCACTCCTGCGTCCTCATAATCAAAATCTATTGATTCATCTTCCTGCGACAATTCGCTAGCTACATCCTCTAACTCTTCAAACTGGTTAAGAATAATGGGACCAGTGCGTAAAGGAGTCGAACAGGTAACATTCTCTACTGGTACCTGAGCGGGAGAATTATAAGCAATCACTAGATTGGAGGAATTATTTGACAGATCCGTGAAACTGGTAGCTTTATTTGACTCAAGTGACCCATAGAGATCCTCATATGAAAGTTCTTGAAACTCATCTGAGCTTTCGCAATTTTTCTCAGCTTCAATGAAGATAACATCGATATCTTAGGTCCACAATTACGTTTTTTTTATGCAAAGGGTACTTTTTAGACACTTGTTTGTTTTTGTTTTCCTTACCACTTTTCAACTTAGATCATTTTAATATTTTGTTTTTTTTTCGGCAAGAGATCTTTTAATGGATCACCGTGCAAGGAAGTAAACTCACACAAACAATTTTCATTAAAACTTCCAAAGTAATTAGTGTCATATTTAACAACCAATTCATCTCCAGCTTTTATATTTTTAAGAGCAACACATCAAACCACTGACCGATTGATTGAGTATTTAGCATTAGGACTGCATGCAGAGTTAACGAACGAAATTGGGCCCAGCATAAGGCAAGTGCTTTTTATTTTTCTACTGGTAGTTATCAGGGAAAAATCATTGTATACTTCTAGGTGGTCTTCATCTGGGAGTTCACTTAGAAAACCACTAACACCAGGTATCACTTTTCCACGTTCTAGATCGATTTTAGCTCTTAAACCTAATTGACTAAAGCTTTCGGACCTAGTATAATCAACTGGCTCATACGAAACTATCCTTCTACTTAGATGGTACTGGCTCTCCAGAAATGCGTCCAATTGCTCTGCATCTCGATCAACACTCACATTCCACTCGCCAACATCAATTTTGTCCGACCTCACTAATTCATTATCCACATAAAGCCTGGTTAGTTTTTCGTCTATCAAAGCTAATGTTTTCCATTGAACTGTTAGATTTTCAGCGTCTATGTCCATTTCAACTGAAGAAACAAGCCTTAGAATGGACACAATTCATAGAACGTCCGCAAACGAGCCCAAGCAATTACAAAAAAGAAAAGCAGAAAGTAGAACTAGGGGAAACATAAGGTAATAGTTGCCAATTAAATTTAGCCTTTTTGCGCTCAACCACTGTTAGGGCGACAGTTTTAAAGAACTATAAAAGCAACAAATTAAAGAAACCATATAACATTAACGCTTCACTGCATAAGTTCAATTGATATGCAACCATTATATTTTCAAACGAAAAAACAAAATTTCTTGGTGCATACTCTGGCAGCTGCAGTCTGACATTGGGTCTTCAGGGACAACATCAGAGCAATTGGTCTTCCGAGCAATCGGGGCAACAATTAGACTTGCTGTTGAACATCTCTTTTAATCCAACCCAATTCGCACCTAATTTTGAGCGGTTATAGGCGTAGACCGAATTCCCACAGAAGATCTTGACGCTTTCTAAACATATCCCAAACATACAAACCCAAGCTACAGCATAATTATATGCAAAGCGAAATAAAACCTTTGAAGGCCTTTTCAGCGTCTAACGGTGCCCGCTTCCTTATAGATTTGTGCTTCCTACGAGGAGAAAAGCAGAAAGTCATTCTCTCTTCCGGAGTAGGAAAAATTTTCCTAACTACAAAGCTTCCAAAACCTCTGAAGTTCCAGACTTTTCCCTCGTAATTCAGCAGATTTTCCCCCTTTAAGTATACAATTTTGAGCTAGACATTTTCTATTTCTGAGAACGCTTTCTGTTCTAAAAATTAAAACATACAAAACTAAAATAAATCTATTTTACATCCATGTATTTTTTATGAATAAACAAATCGCAAAGACAATCACCTCTTTTTTCAGAATTGACATGAGCTTCATTAGAACGTTATACGATTGAACATCGACACTGCAACTTTTCTCCAGCTCTTCTTCTATTCTTAGCAAGAAATGTAGAATCTTGTTAAGGTTAGAAGGATTCAACAGGCCCCTTATGGCAATTGATTTAATATCATTGAGGCTCACTGAATCAGCCATTTTCAAACCTGGAACCAGCAAAATTGTTGAAAGACAACGCCGACTGCCTTGTTTTTTTGGTTCAGAAGGTACAGAAGATCTCCAGAGAAACTTCAATTCAAAATGAAATATCAAATCTGCAATTATCACGAGAACATAAGTATAATAAAAACAACAACAGAAATAAAAGCATCGAATGAATGCAATAACTCGTATTTACGAGAACCACATATGTTAAACAATAGCCGAAAAATTGTGAAATAGCTGCAAAACAGAGTTGCGCGGCGTACAACAGATATAGAAACAGATAAACGAATTAGTTGATGAAGTTATCGAAAACACTATGAAAAATATTCAGCGATTGGTTGATTTATTAGGGACCGTTATTACTAATTTGAATTTGAACTTATACTAACTTATATTAAAATTAATTTAAAAGTGCAAAAGTCATTTTCTGAGCGTAGAAATTACGTCACGTGCTAAATACCATTAGTGAGCAGAAGTCAATGAAAACTCTTGATTTTCCCCTTTGTTTCGTGAAAAGATGTAAAACAAAAAAGACGACGAAACAAAAACTAAAGCACAATCATCGCAATATAGCTACGCTAAGCTTACAGCTATAATAAGAAGTAGCATCATGAAACACGGTTGATTCTGCGAGACAATTTAAAAGCATCAAATGAATGGATGAATCTAAAAATCGGTATTGACCCCGAAGCATGCTAAGAAACAATAGCTTTTTGAAACAAAGATGAACTCAAAGCTTGATTTTAGAACAAACATAGAACAAGACCTAATGGTGCTCAACCACTGTTAGAGCAAAACTTTTCAATCTGAATGAGAACTACTCGTCATCGTCTTCGTGGAAACTTTTGTTTTTGTAACCGTTGCCCATTACATTAACCAGCCGCACACATCGCCTATATAGCTTCTTGGTGTAATCTTTCCCAAGAACTGTTTTAGCAGCTTTTCGGAAAAGTTCTTGGCGCTCAATATCTGCCTCCCCTCTGCCCGTTTCACTTGGTCGAATTTTCTTCTGAGGATCGATGACAATTGTGGAAAGTTCTTGTTTAGTCCACAACTTCCGCGCGACTCTTTTAACCCTTTCTTCCGGAGTCTCGCCTCCGAAATCTGTAAAGCATTTTTCGTTATAATACACGTGTTTGCTGGGCTCCACGGTCTCACTAGCACTTTTCTCCGTATCTGATTCACGCATTGAATCTACCTCTTTTAGAGTTTTCTTACTGACAATAGGAATGTCTCTCTGAACATCGTTTGACTTCTCAAGTCTCTGCTCAATGCGGAACAGTACATGCATAATTTTTTCAACGACCAGCTCATCGCCATCCGCTCTTCCGCAGCTTGCACAAAAACCCCCCTTTGCAACCACTGTATCTATTTTCTGGCTAGATTTTTTCGCTTTCTTAGCTGGAGGAACTCCTAGATCGGGGCTACAGGAACCCTCCTCGATATCACTTTCTTCGCCTGAAGACCCTGGCTCATCAAGCCATTCGCAGCTCCTTTTGCTTCCCGCTTTCACGTGGGATTCTTTTCCCACTTCACGTTTCATAAGACCGTTCACAACCGCTGTAACTTCTAGATCAGTGACGTTTACGTTCTCGCTGAGCTTTTGATGCATATATTCTCCAAGCTGCAACATAATCTAATAACTTCCCTGAGCCTGATAACAACCTTCCGCAATTTTGGGGAACACCACCTTCTGATTCCTCCGTAAAGATAGTTTTTCTGAATTCAGCATGTCGACGACCGGCCAAGAGTCTTCGTTTGCTTGGAAAAGCATGTAAGAATTATCCACTTCGAAGTAGAACAAGAAATACAATTCATTGGATAGAGAAATATCATTTTTTTTCAGCATCATTCCCGCAGCTCGTGCTGATTTTCTTATCTGCTCGGGCATTTTATCGGCCTTTGTAATACAAAAACAGATCTTCAAACGGATTGAAAACAGTGTGACTTCTGCCATGGAGCCTACTAGGTTAAAAAGCGATTTATGTTGAAACACCATATAGCGAGCTTTTGAGCGCAAAATTTGACAACGTATAGAGTACTTTTTCGTATACCACCTAGGTCAAAAATTCTTTGCTCCTCAGATTGTGATCGGACAGTGACACTCCTCCTTAGACCCTCAATTCATTTGAATAAGTCCTTGACTAGGTTCAAAAGCGATTTATGTTGACACACCAAATAGCTAGTTTTTGAGCGCGAAATTTGACAACGTATAGAGTACTTTTTTCGTATACCACCTAGGTCAAAAATTCTTTACCCCTCAGACTGTACACGAACAGTGACACTCCTCCTTAGACCCTCATTTCATTTGAATAAGTCCTTGACTAGGTTCAAAAGCGATTTATGTTGAAACACCATATAGCTAATTTTTGAGCGCAAAATTTGACAACGTATAGAGTACTTTTTTAGTAAACCACCTAGGTCAAAAATTCTTTACCCCTCAGACTGTACTCAGACATTGACACTCCTCCTTAGACCCTCAATTCATTTGAATAAGTCCTTGACTAGGTTCAAAAGCGATTTATGTTGAAACACCATATAGCTAGTTTTTGAGCGCGAAATTTGACAACGTATAGACTACTTTTTTCGTATACCACCTAGGTCAAAAATTCTTTACCCCTCAGACTGTACTCGGACAGTGACACTCCTCCTTAGACCCTCAATTCATTTGAATAAGTCCTTGACTAGGTTCAAAAGCGATTTATGTTGAAACACCATATAGCTAGTTTTTGAGCGCGAAATTTGACAACGTATAGAGTACTTTTTTCGTATAACACCTAGGTCAGAAATTCTTTGCCCCTCAGACTGTACTCGGACAGTGACACTCCTCCTTAGACCCTAAATTCATTTGAATAAGTCCTTGACTAGTTTCAAAAGCGATTTATGTTGAAACACCATATAGCTAGTTTTTGAGCGCGAAATTTGACAACGTATAGAGTACTTTTTTTGTATACCAGCTAGGTCAAAAAATCTTTGTTCCTCACACTTTACTCGGATAGTGACACTCCTCCTTAGACCCTCAATTCATTTGAAAAAGTCCTTGACTAGGTTCAAAAGCGATTTATGTTGAAACACCATATAGCTAGTTTTTGAGCGCGAAATTTGACAGCGTAAGAGTACTTTTTTAGTATACCACCTAGGTCAAAAATACTTTACCCCTCAGATTGTACTCGGACAGTGACACTCCTCCTTAGACCCTCAATTCATTTGAATAACTCCTTGACTAGGTTCAAAAGCGATTTATGTTGAAACACCATATAGCTAGTTTTTGAGCGCGAAATTTGACAACGTATAGAGTACTTTTTTCGTATACCACCTAGGTCAAAAACTCTTTGCCCCTCAGACTGTACTCGAACAGTGACACTCCTCCTTTGACTTTCAATTCATTTGAATAAGTCCTTGACTAGGTTCAAAAGCGATTTATGTTGAAACACCATATAGCTAGTTTTTGAGCGCGAAATTTGACAACGTATAGAGTACTTTTTTTGTATACCAGCTAGGTCAAAAAATCTTTGTTCCTCACACTTTACTCGGATAGTGACACTCCTCCTTAGACCCTCAATTCATTTGAAAAAGTCCTTGACTAGGTTCAAAAGCGATTTATGTTGAAACACCATATAGCTAGTTTTTGAGCGCGAAATTTGACAGCGTAAGAGTACTTTTTTAGTATACCACCTAGGTCAAAAATACTTTACCCCTCAGACTGTACTCGGACAGTGACACTCCTCCTTAGACTCTCAATTCATTTGAATTAAGTCCTTGACTAGGTTCAAAAGCGATTTATGTTGAAACACCATATAGCTAGTTTTTGAGCGCGAAATTTGACAACGTATAGAGTACTTTTTTCGTATACCACCTAGGTCAAAAATTCTTTACCCCTCAGACTGTACTCGGACAGTGACACTCCTCCTTAGACCCTCAATTCATTTGAATAAGTCCTTGACTAGGTTCAAAAGCGATTTATGTTGAAACACCATATAGCTAGTTTTTGAGCGCGAAATTTGACAACGTATAGAGTACTTTTTTCGTATAACACCTAGGTCAGAAATTCTTTGCCCCTCAGACTGTACTCGGACAGTGACACTCCTCCTTAGACCCTAAATTCATTTGAATAAGTCCTTGACTAGTTTCAAAAGCGATTTATGTTGAAACACCATATAGCTAGTTTTTGAGCGCGAAATTTGACAACGTATAGAGTACTTTTTTTGTATACCAGCTAGGTCAAAAAATCTTTGTTCCTCACACTTTACTCGGATAGTGACACTCCTCCTTAGACCCTCAATTCATTTGAAAAAGTCCTTGACTAGGTTCAAAAGCGATTTATGTTGAAACACCATATAGCTAGTTTTTGAGCGCGAAATTTGACAGCGTAAGAGTACTTTTTTAGTATACCACCTAGGTCAAAAATACTTTACCCCTCAGATTGTACTCGGACAGTGACACTCCTCCTTAGACCCTCAATTCATTTGAATAACTCCTTGACTAGGTTCAAAAGCGATTTATGTTGAAACACCATATAGCTAGTTTTTGAGCGCGAAATTTGACAACGTATAGAGTACTTTTTTCGTATACCACCTAGGTCAAAAACTCTTTGCCCCTCAGACTGTACTCGAACAGTGACACTCCTCCTTTGACTTTCAATTCATTTGAATAAGTCCTTGACTAGGTTCAAAAGCGATTTATGTTGAAACACCATATAGCTAGTTTTTGATCTCGAAATTTGACAACGTATAGAGTACTTTTTTTGTATACCAGCTAGGTCAAAAAATCTTTGTTCCTCACACTTTACTCGGACAGTGACACTCCTCGTTAGACCCTCAATTCATTTGAATGAGTCCTTGACTAGGTTCAAAAGCGATTTATGTTGAAACACCATATAGCTAGTTTTTGAGCGCGAAATTTGACAACGTATAGAGTACTTTTTTAGTATACCACCTAGGTCAAAAAATCTTTACCCCTCAGACTGTACTCGGACAGTGACACTCCTCCTTAGACCATCAATTCATTTGAATAAGTCCTTGACTAGGTTCAAAAGCGATTTATGTTGAAACACCGTATAGCTAATTTTTGAGCGCGAAATTTGACAACGTATAGAGTACTTTTTTAGTATACCACCTAGGTCAAAAATTCTTTGCTCCTCAGACTGTACTCGGACAGTGACACTCCTCCTTAGACTCTCAATTCATTTGAATTAAGTCCTTGACTAGGTTCAAAAGCGATTTATGTTGAAACACCATATAGCTAGTTTTTGAGCGCGAAATTTGACAACGTATAGAGTACTTTTTTTGTATACCAGCTAGGTCAAAAAATCTTTGTTTCTCACACTTTACTCGGACAGTGACACTCCTCGTTAGACCCTCAATTCATTTGAATGAGTCCTTGACTAGGTTCAAAAGCGATTTATGTTGAAACACCATATAGCTAGTTTTTGAGCGCGAAATTTGACAACGTATAGAGTACTTTTTTAGTATACCACCTAGGTCAAAAAATCTTTACCCCTCAGACTGTACTCGGACAGTGACACTCCTCCTTAGACCATCAATTCATTTGAATAAGTCCTTGACTAGGTTCAAAAGCGATTTATGTTGAAACACCGTATAGCTAATTTTTGAGCGCGAAATTTGACAACGTATAGAGTACTTTTTTAGTATACCACCTAGGTCAAAAATTCTTTGCTCCTCAGACTGTACTCGGACAGTGACACTCCTCCTTAGACTCTCAATTCATTTGAATTAAGTCCTTGACTAGGTTCAAAAGCGATTTATGTTGAAACACCATATAGCTAGTTTTTGAGCGCGAAATTTGACAACGTATAGAGTACTTTTTTCGTATGCCACCTAGGTCAAAAATTCTTTACCCCTCAGACTGTACTCGGTCAGTGACACTCCTCCTTAGACCCTCAATTCATTTGAATAAGTCCTTGACTAGGTTCAAAAGCGATCTATGTTGAAACACCATATAGCTAGGTTTTGAGCGCGAAATTTGACAACGTATAGAGTACTTTTTTAGTATACCACCTAGGTCAAAAATTCTTTACCCCTCAGACTGTACTCGGATAGTGACACTCCTCCTTAGACCCTCAATTCATTTGAATAAGTCCTTGACTAGGTTCAAAAGCGATTTATGTTAAAACACCATATAGCTAGTTTTTGAGCGCGAAATTTGACAACGTATAGAGAATCTTTTTAGTATACCCCCTAGGTCAAAAATTATTTACCCCTCAGACTGTACTCGGACAGTGACACTCCTCCTTAGACCCTCAATTCATTTGAATAAGTCCTTGACTAGGTTCAAAAGCGATTTATGTTGAAACACCATATAGCTAGTTCTTGAGCGCGAAATTTGACAACGTATAGAGTACTTTTTCGAATACCACCTAGGTCAAAAATTCTTTACCCCTCAGACTGTACTCGGACAGTGACACTCCTCCTTAGACCCTCAATTCATTTGAATAAGTCCTTGACTAGTTTCAAAAGCGATTTATGTTGAAACACCATATAGCAAGCTTTTGAGCGCGAAATTTGACAACGTATAGAGTACTTTTTTCGTATACCACCTAAGTCAAAAATTCTTTACCCCTCAGACTGTACTCGGACAGTGACACTCCTCCTTAGACCCTCAATTCATTTGAATAAGTCCTTGACTAGGTTCAAAAGCGATTTATGTTGAAACACCTTATAGCTAGTTTTTGAGCGCGAAATTTGACAACGTATAGAGTACTTTTTTCGTATACCACCTCGGTCAAAAATTCTTTGCTCCTCAGACTGTACTCGGACAGTGACACTCCTCCTTAGACCCTCAATTCATTTCAATAAGTCCTTGACTAGGTTCAAAAGCGATTTATGTTGAAACACCATATAGCTAGTTTTTGAGCGCGAAATTTGACAACGTATAGAGTACTTTTTTAGTATACCACCTAGGTCAAAATTTCTTTACCCCTCAGACTGTACTTGGACAGTGACACTCCTCCTTAGACCCTGAATTCATTTGAATAAGTCCTTGACTAGGTTCAAAAGCGATTTATGTTGAAACACCATATATCTAGTTTTTGAGCGCGAAATTTGACAACGTATAGAGTACTTTTTTCGTATACCACCTAGGTCAAAAATTCTTTACCCCTCAGACTGTACTCGGACAGTGACACTCCTCCTTAGACCCTCAATTCATTTGAATAAGTCCTTGACTAGGTTCAAAAGCGATTTATGTTGAAACACCATATAGCTAGTTTTTGAGCGCGAAATTTGACAACGTATAGAGCACTTTATTCGTATACCACCTAGGTCAAAAATTCTTTGCCCCTCAGACTGTACTCGGACAGTGACACTCCTCCTTAGACCCTCATTTCATTTGAATAAGTCCTTGACTAGGTTCAAAAGCGATTTATGTTGAAACACCTTATAGCTAGTTTTTGAGCGCGAAATTTGACAACGTATAGATTACTTTTTTCGTATACAACCTAGGTCAAAAATTTTTTGATCCTCAGACTGTACTCGGACAGTGACACTCCTCCTTAGACCTTCAATTCATTTGAATAAGTCCTTGACTGGGTTCGAAAGCGATTCCTGTTGAAACAACATATAGCTAGTCTTTGAGCGCGAAATTTGACAACGTATAGAGTACTTTTTTCGTATACCACCTAGGTCAAAAATTTTTTGCCCCTCAGACTGTACTTGGACAGTGACACTCCTCCTTAGACCCTCAATTCATTTGAATAAGTCCTTGACTAGGTTCGAAAGCGATTTATGTTGAAACAACATATAGCTAACCTTTGAGCGCGAAATTTGACAACGTATAGAGTACTTTTTTAGTATACCCCCTAGGACAAAAATTCTTTACCTCTCAGACTGTACTCGGACAGTGACACTCCTCCTTAGACCTTCAATTCATTTGAATAAGTCCTTGACTAGGTTCAAAAGCGATTTATGTTGAAACACCATATATCTAGTTTTTGAGCGCGAAATTTGACAACGTATAGAGTACTTTTTTCGTATACCACCTAGGTCAAAAATTCTTTACCCCTCAGACTGTACTCGGACAGTGACACTCCTCCTTAGACCCTCAATTCATTTGAATAAGTCCTTGACTAGGTTCAAAAGCGATTTATGTTGAAACACCATATAGCTAGTTTTTGAGCGCGAAATTTGACAACGTATAGAGCACTTTATTCGTATACCACCTAGGTCAAAAATTCTTTGCCCCTCAGACTGTACTCGGACAGTGACACTCCTCCTTAGACCCTCATTTCATTTGAATAAGTCCTTGACTAGGTTCAAAAGCGATTTATGTTGAAACACCTTATAGCTAGTTTTTGAGCGCGAAATTTGACAACGTATAGATTACTTTTTTCGTATACAACCTAGGTCAAAAATTTTTTGATCCTCAGACTGTACTCGGACAGTGACACTCCTCCTTAGACCTTCAATTCATTTGAATAAGTCCTTGACTGGGTTCGAAAGCGATTCCTGTTGAAACAACATATAGCTAGTCTTTGAGCGCGAAATTTGACAACGTATAGAGTACTTTTTTCGTATACCACCTAGGTCAAAAATTTTTTGCCCCTCAGACTGTACTTGGACAGTGACACTCCTCCTTAGACCCTCAATTCATTTGAATAAGTCCTTGACTAGGTTCGAAAGCGATTTATGTTGAAACAACATATAGCTAACCTTTGAGCGCGAAATTTGACAACGTATAGAGTACTTTTTTAGTATACCCCCTAGGACAAAAATTCTTTACCTCTCAGACTGTACTGGGACAGTGTTACTCCTCCTTAGACCTTCAATTCATTTGAATAAGTCCTTGACTGTGTTCGAAAGCGATTCCTGTTGAAACAACATATAGCTAGTCTTTGAGCGCGAAATTTGACAACGTATAGAGTACTTTTTTAGTATACCCCCTAGGACAAAAATTCTTTACCCCTCAGACTTTACTCGGACACTGACACTCCTCCTTAGACCCTCAATTCATTTGAGTAAGTCCTTGACTAGGTTCAAAAGCGATTTATGTTGAAACACCATAAAGCTAGTTTTTGAGCGCGAAATTTGACAACGTATAGAGTACTTTTTTCGTATGCTACCTGGGTCAAAAATTCTTTGCCCCTCAGACTGTACTCGGACAGTGACACTCCTCCTTAGACCCTCAATTCATTTGAATAAGTCCTTGACTAGGTTCAAAAGCGATTTATGTTGAAACACCATATAGCTAGTTTTTGAGCGCGAAATTTGACAACGTATAGAGTACTTTTTTCGTATACCACCTAGGTCAAAAATTCTTTGCCCCTCAGACTGTACTCGGACAGTGACACTCCTCCTTAGACCCTCAGTTCATTTGAATAAGTCCTTGACTAGGTTCGAAAGCGATTTATGTTGAAACAACATATAGCTAACCTTTGAGCGCGAAATTTGACAACGTATAGAGTACTTTTTTAGTATACCCCCTAGGACAAAAATTCTTTACCTCTCAGACTGTACTCGGACAGTGACATTCCTCCTTAGACCTTCAATTCATTTGAATAAGTCCTTGACTGGGTTCGAAAGCGATTCCTGTTGAAACAACATATAGCTAGTCTTTGAGCGCGAAATTTGACAACGTATAGAGTACTTTTTTAGTATACCCCCTAGGACAAAAATTCTTTACCCCTCAGACTTTACTCGGACACTGACACTCCTCCTTAGACCCTCAATTCATTTGAGTAAGTCCTTGACTGGTTCAAAAGCGATTTATTTTGAAACACCATAAAGCTAGTTTTTGAGCGCGAAATTTGACAACCTATAGAGTACTTTTTTCGTATGCCACCTGGGTCAAAAATTCTTTACCCCTCAGATTGTACTCGGACAGTGACACTCCTCCTTAGACCCTCAATTCATTTGAATAAGTCCTTGACTAGGTTCAAAAGCGATTTATGTTGAAACACCATATAGCTAGTTTTTGAGCGCGAAATTTGACAACGTATAGAGTACTTTTTTCGTATACCACCTAGGTCAAAAATTCTTTGCCCCTCAGACTCTACTCGGACAGTGACACTCCTCCTTAGACCCTCAATTCATTTGAATAAGTCCTTGACTAGGTTCGAAAGCGATTTATGTTGAAACAACCTATAGCTAACCTTTGAGCGCGAAATTTGACAACGTATAGAGTACTTTTTTAGTATACCCCCTAGGACAAAAATTCTTTACCTCTCAGACTGTACTCGGACAGTGACACTCCTCCTTAGACCTTCAATTCATTTGAATAAGTCCTTGACTGGGTTCGAAAGCGATTCCTGTTGAAACAACATATAGCTAGTCTTTGAGCGCGAAATTTGACAACGTATAGAGTACTTTTTTAGTATACCCCCTAGTACAAAAATTCTTTACCCCTCAGACTTTACTCGGACACTGACACTCCTCCTTAGACCCTCAATTCATTTGAGTAAGTCCTTGACTAGGTTCAAAAGCGATTTATGTTGAAACACCATAAAGCTAGTTTTTGAGCGCGAAATTTGACAACGTATAGAGTACTTTTTTCGTATGCCACCTGGGTCAAAAATTCTTTACCCCTCAGATTGTACTCAAACAGTGACACTCCTCCTTAGACCCTCAATTCATTTGAATAAGTCCTTGACTAGGTTCAAAAGCGATTTATGTTGAAACACCATATAGCTAGTTTTTGAGCGCGAAATTTGACAACGTATAGAGTACTTTTTTCGTATACCACCTAGGTCAAAAATTCTTTGCCCCTCAGACTGTACTCGGACAGTGACACTCCTCCTTAGGCCCTCAATTCATTTGAATAAGTCCTTGACTAGGTTCAAAAGCGATTTATGTTGAAACACCATATAGCTAGTTTTTGAGTGCGAAATTTGACAACGTATAGAGTACTTTTTTTGTATACCACCTAGGTCAAAAATTCTTTGCCCCTCAGACTGTACTCGAACAGTGACACTCCTCCTTAGAGCCTCAAATCATTTGAATAAGTCCTTGACTATGTTCAGAAGCGATTTATGTTGAAACACCATATAGCTAGTTTTTGAGCGCGAAATTTGACAACGTATAGAGTACTTTTTTCGTATACCACCTAGGTCAAAAATTCTTTGCCCCTCAGACTGTACTTTGACAGTGACACTCCTCCTTAGACCCTCAATTCATTTGAATAAGTCCTTGACTAGGTTCAAAAGCCATTTATGTTGAAACACCATATAGCTAGTTTTTGAGCGCAAAATTTGACAACGTATAGAGTACTTTTTTCGTATACCACCTAGGTCAAAAATTCTTTGCCCCTCAGACTGTACTTTGACAGTGACACTCCTCCTTAGACCCTCAATTCATTTGAATAAGTCCTTGACTAGGTTCAAAAGCCATTTATGTTGAAACACCATATAGCTAGTTTTTTAGCGCAAAATTTGACAACGTATAGAGTACTCTTTTCGTATACCATCTAGGTCAAAAATTCTTTGCCTCTCAGACTGTACTCGGACAGTGACACTCCTCCTTAGACCCTCAATTCATTTGAATAAGTCCTTGACTAGGTTCAAAAGCGATTTATGTTGAAACACCATTTAGCTAGTTTTTGAGCGCGAAATTTGACAACGTATAGAGTACTTTTTTCGTATACCACCTAGGTCAAAAATTCTTTGCCCCTCAGACTGTACTCGGACAGTGACACTCCTCCTTAGACCCTCAATTCATTTGAATAAGTCCTTGACTAGGTTCGAAAGCGATTTATGTTGAAACAACATATAGCTAACCTTTGAGCGCGAAATTTGACAACGTATAGAGTACTTTTTTAGTATACCCCCTAGGACAAAAATTCTTTACCTCTCAGACTGTACTCGGACACTGACACTCCTCCTTAGACCCTCAATTCATTTGAGTAAGTCCTTGACTAGGTTCAAAAGCGATTTATGTTGAAACACCATTTAGCTAGTTTTTGAGCGCGAAATTTGACAACGTATAGAGTACTTTTTTCGTATACCACCTAGGTCAAAAATTCTTTGCCCCTCAGACTGTACTCGGACAGTGACACTCCTCCTTAGACCCTCAATTCATTTGAATAAGTCCTTGACTAGGTTCGAAAGCGATTTATGCTGAAACAACATATAGCTAACCTTTGAGCGCGAAATTTGACAACGTATAGAGTACTTTTTTAGTATACCCCCTAGGACAAAAATTCTTTACCTCTCAGACTGTACTCGGACACTGACACTCCTCCTTAGACCCTCAATTCATTTGAGTAAGTCCTTGACTAGGTTCAAAAGCGATTTATGTTGAAACACCATAAAGCTAGTTTTTGAGCGCGAAATTTGACAACGTATAGATTAATTTTTTCGTATACCACCTAGGTCAAAAATTCTTTGCCCCTCAGACTGTACTCGGACAGTGACGCTCCTCCTTAGACCCTCAATTCATTTGAATAAGTCCTTGACTAGGTTCGAAAGCGATTTATGTTGAAACAACATATAGCTAACCTTTGAGCGCGAAATTTGACAACGTATAGAGTACTTTTTTAGTATACCCCCTAGGACAAAAATTCTTTACCCCTCAGACTGTACTCGGACAGTGACACTCCTCCTTAGACCCTCAATTCATTTGAATAAGTCCTTGACTAGGTTCAAAAGCGATTTATGTTGAAACACCATATAGCTAGTTTTTGAGCGCGAAATTTGACAACGTATAGAGTACTTTTCGTATACCACCTAGGTCAAAAATTCTTTGCCCCTCAGACTGTACTCGGACAGTGACACTCCTCCTTAGGCCCTCAATTCATTTGAATAAGTCCTTGACTAGGTTCAAAAGCGATTTATGTTGAAACACCATTTAGCTAGTTTTTGAGCGCGAAACTTGACAACGTATAGAGTACTTTTTTCGTATACCACCTAGGTCAAAAATTCTTTGCCCCTCAGACTGTACTCGGACAGTGACACTCCTCCTTAGACCCTCAATTCATTTGAATAAGTCCTTGACTAGGTTCGAAAGCGATTTATGTTGAAACAACATATAGCTAACCTTTGAGCGCGAAATTTGACAACGTATAGAGTACTTTTTTAGTATACCCCCTAGGACAAAAATTCTTTACCTCTCAGACTGTACTCGGACACTGACACTCCTCCTTAGACCCTCAATTCATTTGAGTAAGTCCTTGACTAGGTTCAAAAGCGATTTATGTTGAAACACCATAAAGCTAGTTTTTGAGCGCGAAATTTGACAACGTATAGAGTAATTTTTTTCGTATACCACCTAGGTCAAAAATTCTTTGCCCCTCAGACTGTACTCGGACAGTGACACTCCTCCTTAGACCCTCAATTCATTTGAATAAGTCCTTGACTAGGTTCGAAAGCGATTTATGTTGAAACAACATATAGCTAACCTTTGAGCGCGAAATTTGACAACGTATAGAGTACTTTTTTAGTATACCCCCTAGGACAAAAATTCTTTACCCCTCAGACTGTACTCGGACAGTGACACTCCTCCTTAGACCCTCAATTCATTTGAATAAGTCCTTGACTAGGTTCAAAAGCGATTTATGTTGAAACACCATATAGCTAGTTTTTGAGCGCGAAATTTGACAACGTATAGAGTACTTTTCGTATACCACCTAGGTCAAAAATTCTTTGCCCCTCAGACTGTACTCGGACAGTGACACTCCTCCTTAGGCCCTCAATTCATTTGAATAAGTCCTTGACTAGGTTCAAAAGCGATTTATGTTGAAACACCATTTAGCTAGTTTTTGAGCGCGAAACTTGACAACGTATAGAGTACTTTTTTCGTATACCACCTAGGTCAAAAATTCTTTGCCCCTCAGACTGTACTCGGACAGTGACACTCCTCCTTAGACCCTCAATTCTTTTGAATAAGTCCTTGACTAGGTTCAAAAGCAATTTATGTTGAAACACTATATAGCTAGTTTTTGAGCTCGAAATTTGACAACGTATAGAGTACTTTTTTAGTATACCCCCTAGGACAAAAAGTCTTTACCTCTCAGACTGTACTTGGACACTGACACTCCTCCTTAGACCCTCAATTCATTTGAGTAAGTCCTTGACTAGGTTCAAAAGCGATTTATGTTGAAACACCATAAAGCTAGTTTTTGAGCGCGAAATTTGACAACGTATAGAGTAATTTTTTCGTATACCACCTAGGTCAAAAATTCTTTGCCCCTCAGACTGTACTCGGACAGTGACTCTCCTCCTTAGACCCTCAATTCATTTGAATAAGTCCTTGACTAGGTTCGAAAGCGATTTATGTTGAAACAACATATAGCTAACCTTTGAGCGCGAAATTTGACAACGTATAGAGTACTTTTTTAGTATACCCCCTAGGACAAAAATTCTTTACCCCTCAGACTGTACTCGGACAGTGACACTCCTCCTTAGACCCTCAATTCATTTGAATAAGTCCTTGACTAGGTTCAAAAGCGATTTATGTTGAAACACCATATAGCTAATTTTTGAGCGCGAAATTTGACAACGTATAGAGTACTTTTCGTATACCACCTAGGTCAAAAATTTTTTGCCCCTTAGACTGTACTTGGACAGTGACACTCCTCCTTAGGCCCTCAATTCATTTGAATAAGTCCTTGACTAGGTTCAAAAGCGATTTATGTTGAAACACCATATAGCTAGTTTTTGAGCGCGAAATTTGACAACGTATAGAGTACTTTTTTCGTATACCACCTAGGTCAAAAATTCTTTGCCCCTCAGACTGTACTCGGACAGTGACACTCCTCCTTAGACCCTCAATTCATTTGAATAAGTCCTTGACTATGTTCAAAAGCGATTTATGTTGAAACACCATATAGCTAGTTTTTGAGCGCGAAATTTGACAACGTATAGAGTACTTTTTTCGTATACCACCTAGGTCAAAAATTCTTTGCCCCTCAGAATGTACTCTGACAGTGACACTCCTCCTTAGACCCTCAATTCATTTGAATAAGTCCTTGACTAGGTTCAAAAGCGATTTATGTTGAAACACCATATAGCTAGTTTTTGAGCGCAAAATTTGACAACGTATAGAGTTCTTTTTTCGTATACCATCTAGGTCAAAAATTTTTTGTCTCTCAGACTGTACTCGGACGGTGACACTCCTCCTTAGACCCTCAATTCATTTGAATAAGTCCTTGACTAGGTTCAAAAGCGATTTATGTTGAAACACCATTTAGCTAGTTTTTGAGCGCGAAATTTGACAACGTATAGAGTACTTTTTTTGTATACCACCTAGGTCAAAAACTCTTTGCCCCTCAGACTGTACTCGGACAGTGACACTCCTCCTTAGACCCTCAATTCATTTGAATAAGTCCTTGACTAGGTTCAAAAGCGATTTATGTTGAAACACCATATAGCTAGTTTTTGAGCGCGAAATTTGACCACGTATAGAGTACTTTTTTCGTATACCACCTAGGTCAAAAATTCATTGCCCCTCAGACTGTACTCGGACAGTGACACTCCTCCTTAGACCCTCAATTCTTTTGAATAAGTCCTTGACTAGGTTCAAAAGCGATTTATGTTGAAACACCATATAGCTAGTTTTTGAGCGCGAAATTTGACAACGTATAGAGTACTTTTTTCGTATACCACCTAGGTCAAAAATTCTTTGCCCCTCAGACTGTACTTGGACAGTAAAACTCCTCCTCAGACCCTCAATTCATTTGAATAAGTCGTTGACTAGGTTCAAAAGCGATTTATGTTGAAACACCATATAGCTAGTTTTTGAGCGCAAAAATTGACAACGTATAGAGTACTTTTTTCGTATACCACCTAGGTCAAAAATTCATTGCCCCTCAGACTGTACTCGGACAGTGACACTCCTCCTTAGACCCTCAATTCTTTTAAATAAGTCCTTGACTAGGTTCAAAAGCGATTTATGTTGAAACACCATATAGCTAGTTTTTGAGCGCGAAATTTGACAACGTATAGAGTACTTTTTTCGTATACCACCTAGGTCAAAAATTCTTTGCCCCTCAGACTGTACTTGGACAGTAAAACTCCTCCATAGACCCTCAATTCATTTGAATAAGTCGTTGACTAGGTTCAAAAGCGATTTATGTTGAAACACCATATAGCTAGTTTTTGAGCGCAAAATTTGACAACGTATAGAGTACTTTTTTCGTATACCATCTAGGTCAAAAATTTTTTGCCTCTCAGACTGTACTCGGACAGTGACACTCCTCCTTAGACCCTCAATTCATTTGAATAAGTCCTTGACTAGGTTCAAAAGCGATTTATGTTGAAACACCATTTAGCTAGTTTTTGAGCGCGAAATTTGACAACGTATAGAGTACTTTTTTCGTATACCACCAAAGTCAAAAATTCTTTGCCCCTCAGACTTTACTCGGACAGTGACACTCCTCCTTAGACCCTCAATTCATTTGAATAAGTCCTTGACTAGGTTCAAAAGCGATTTATGTTGAAACACCATTTAGCTAGTTTTTGAGCGCGAAATATGACCAAGTATAGAGTACTTTTTTCCTATACCACCTAGGTCAAAAATTCTTTGCCCCTAAGACTGTACTCGGACAGTGACACTCCTCCTTAGACCCTCAATTCTTTTGAATAAGTCCTTGACTAGGTTCAAAAGCAATTTATGTTGAAACACTATATAGCTAGTTTTTGAGCTCGAAATTTGACAACGTATAGAGTACTTTTTTTCGTATACCACCTAGGTCAAAAATTCTTTGCCCCTCAGACTGTACTCGGACAGTGAAACTCCTCCTTAGACCCTCAATTCATTTGAATAAGTCGTTGACTAGGTTCAAAAGCGATTTATGTTGAAACACCATATAGCTAGTTTTTGAGCGCAAAATTTGACAACGTATAGAGTACTTTTTTCGTATACCATCTAGGTCAAAAATTTTTTGCCTCTCAGACTGCACTCGGACAGTGACACTCCTCCTTAGACCCTCAATTCATTTGAATAAGTCCTTGACTAGGTTCAAAAGCGATTTATGTTGAAACACCATTTAGCTAGTTTTTGAGCGCGAAATTTGACAACGTATAGAGTACTTTTTTCGTATACCACCAAAGTCAAAAATTCTTTGCCCCTCAGACTTTACTCGGACAGTGACACTCCTCCTTAGACCCTCAATTCATTTGAATAAGTCCTTGACTAGGTTCAAAAGCGATTTATGTTGAAACACCATTTAGCTAGTTTTTGAGCGCGAAATATGACCAAGTATAGAGTACTTTTTTCCTATACCACCTAGGTCAAAAATTCTTTGCCCCTAAGACTGTACTCGGACAGTGACACTCCTCCTTAGACCCTCAATTCTTTTGAATAAGTCCTTGACTAGGTTCAAAAGCAATTTATGTTGAAACACTATATAGCTAGTTTTTGAGCTCGAAATTTGACAACGTATAGAGTACTTTTTTCGTATACCACCTAGGTCAAAAATTCTTTGCCCCTCAGACTGTACTCGGACAGTGAAACTCCTCCTTAGACCCTCAATTCATTTGAATAAGTCGTTGACTAGGTTCAAAAGCGATTTATGTTGAAACACCATATAGCTAGTTTTTGAGCGCAAAATTTGACAACGTATAGAGTACTTTTTTCGTATACCATCTAGGTCAAAAATTTTTTGCCTCTCAGACTGTACTCGGACAGTGACACTCCTCCTTAGACCCTCAATTCTTTTGAATAAGTCCTTGACTAGGTTCAAAAGCAATTTATGTTGAAACACCATATAGCTAGTTTTTGAGCTCGAAATTTGACAACGTATAGAGTACTTTTTTCGTATACCACCTAGGTCAAAAATTCTTTGCCCCTCAGACTGTACTCGGACAGTGAAACTCCTCCTTAGACCTTCAATTCATTTGAATAAGTCCTTGACTAGGTTCAAAAGCGATTTATGTTGAAACACCATTTAGCTAGTTTTTGAGCGCGAAACTTGACAACGTATAGAGTACTTTTTTCGTATACCACCTAGGTCAAAAATTCTTTGCCCCTCAGACTGTACTCGGACAGTGACAATCCTCCTTAGACCCTCAATTCATTTGAATAAGTCTTTGACTAGGTTCAAAAGCGATTTATGTTGAAACACCATATAGCTAGTTTTTGAGCGCAAAATTTGACAACGTATAGAGTACTTTTTTCGTATACCATCTAGGTCAAAAATTCTTTGCCTCTCAGACTGTACTCGGACAGTGACACTCCTCCTTAGACCTTCAATTCATTTGAATAAGTCCTTGACTAGGTTCAAAAGCGATTTATGTTGAAACACCATTTAGCTAGTTTTTGAGCGCGAAACTTGACAACGTATAGAGTACTTTTTTCGTATACCACCTAGGTCAAAAATTCTTTGCCCCTCAGACTGTACTCGGACAGTGACAATCCTCCTTAGACCCTCAATTCATTTGAATAAGTCTTTGACTAGGTTCAAAAGCGATTTATGTTGAAACACCATATAGCTAGTTTTTGAGCGCGAAATTTGACCACGTATAGAGTACTTTTTCGTATACCACCTAGGTCAAAAATTCTTTGCCCCTCAGACTGTACTCAGACAGTGACACTCCTCCATAGACCCTCAATTCTTTTGAATAAGTCCTTGACTAGGTTCAAAAGCGATTTATGTTGAAACACCATATAGCTAGTTTTTGAGCGCGAAATTTGACAACGTATAGAGTACTTTTTTCGTATATCACCTAGGTCAAAAATTCTTTGCCCCTCACACTGTACTCGGACAGTGACACTCCTCCTTAGACCCTCAATTCATTTGAATAAGTCCTTGACTAGGTTCAAAAGCGATTTATGTTGAAACACCATTTAGCTAGTTTTTGAGCGCGAAATATGACCACGTATAGAGTACTTTTTTCGTATACCACCTCGGTCAAAAATTCTTTGCCCCTCAGACTGTACTCGGACAGTGACACTCCTCCTTAGACCCTCAATTCATTTGAATAAGTCCTTGACTAGGTTCAAAAGCGATTTATGTTGAAACACCATTTAGCTAGTTTTTGAGCGCGAAATTTGACAACGTGTAGAGTACTTTTTTCGTATACCACCTAGGTCAAAAATTCTTTGCCCCTCAGACTGTACTCGGACAGTGAGACTCCTCCTTAGACCCTCAATTCTTTTGAACAAGTCCTTGACTAGGTTCAAAAGCGATTTATGTTGAAACACCATATAGCTACTTTTTGAGCGCGAAATTTGACAACGTATAGAGTACTTTTTTCGTATATCACCTAGGTCAAAAATTCTTTAACCCTCAGACTGTACTCGGACAGTGACACTCCTCCTTAGACCCTCAATTCATTTGAATAAGTCCTTGACTAGGTTCAAAAGCGATTTATGTTGAAACACCATATAGCTAGTTTTTGAGCGCGAAATTTGACAACGTATAGAGTACTTTTTTCGTATACCACCTAGGTCAAAGTTCTTTGCCCCTCAGACTGTACTCGGACAGTGACACTCCTCCTTAGACCCTCAATTCATTTGAATAAGTCCTTGACTAGGTTCAAAAGCGATTTATGTTGAAACACCATATAGCTAGTTTTTGAGCGCGAAATTTGACAACGTATAGAGTACTTTTTTCGTATACAACCTAGGTCAAAAATTCTTTGCCCCTCAGACTTTACTCGGACAGTGACACTCATCCTTAGACCCTCAATTCATTTGAATAAGTCCTTGACTAGGTTCAAAAGCGATTTATGTTGAAACACCATATAGCTAGTTTTTGAACGCGAAATTTGACAACGTATAGAGTACTTTTTTCGTATACCACCTAGCTCCAAAATTCTTTGACCCTCAGACTGTACTCGGACAGTGACACTCCTCCTTAGACCCTCAATTCATTTGAATAAGTCCTTGACTAGGTTCAAAAGCGATTTATGTTGAAACACCATTTAGCTAGTTTTTGAGCGCGAAATTTGACAACGTATAGAGTACTTTTTTCGTATACCACCTAGGTCAAAAATTCTTTGCCCCTCAGACTGTACTCGGACAGTGACACTCCTCCTTAGACCCTCAATTCTTTTGAATATGTCCTTGACTAGGTTCAAAAGCGATTTATGTTGAAACACCATATAGCTAGTTTTTGAGCGCGAAATTTGACAACGTATAGAGTACTTTTTCGTATATCACCTAGGTCAAAAATTCTTTGCCCCTCTCAGACTGTACTCGGACAGTGACACTCCTCCTTAGACCCTCAATTCATTTGAATAAGTCCTTGACTAGGTTCAAAAGCTATTTATGTTGAAACACCATATAGCTAGTTTTTGAGCGCGAAATTTGACAACGTATAGAGTACTTTTTTCGTATACCACCTAGATCAAAAATTCTTTGCCCCTCAGACTGTACTCGGACAGTAACACTCCTCCTTAGACCCTCAATTCTTTTGAATAAGTCCTTGACTAGGTCCAAAAGCGATTTATGTTGAAACACCATATAGCTAGTTATTGAGCGCGAAATTTGACAACGTATAGAGTACTTTTTTCGTATACCACCTAAGTCAAAAATTCTTTGCCCCCCAGACTGTACTCGGACAGTGACACTCCTCCTTAGACCCTCAATTCATTTGAATAAGTCTATGACTAGGTTCAAAAGCGACTTATGTTGAAACACCATATAGCTAGTTTTTGAGCGCGAAATTTGACAACGTATAGAGTACTTTTTTCGTATACCACCTAGCTCAAAAATTCTTTGCCCCTCAGACTGTACTCGGACAGTGACACTCCTCCTTAGACCCTCAATTCATTTGAATAAGTCCTTGACTAGGTTCAAAAGCGATTTATGTTGAAACATCATATAGCTACTTCTTGAGCGCGAAATTTGACAACCTTTAGAGTTCTTTTTTCGTATACCACCTAGGTCAAAAATTCTTTGCCCCTCAGACTGTAATCGGACAGTAACACTCCTCCTCAGACCGTCAATTCATTTGAATAAGTCCTTGACTAGGTTCAAAAGCGATTTATGTTGAAACACCATATAGCTAGTTTTTGAGCGCGAAATTTGACAACGTATAGAGTACTTTTTTCGTATACAACCTAGGTCAAAAATTCTTTGCCCCTCAGACTGTACTCGGACAGTGACACTCCTCCTCAGAGCCTCAATTCATTTGAATAAGTCCTTGATTAGGTTCAAAAGCGATTTATGTTGAAACACCATATAGCTAGTTTTTGAGCGCGAAATTTGACAACGTATAGAGTACTTTTTTCGTATACTACCTAGGTCAAAAATTCTTTGCCCCTCAGACTGTACTCGGACAGTGACACTCCTCCTTAGACCCTCAATTCATTTGAATAAGTCCTTGACTAGGTTCAAAAGCGATTTATGTTGAAACACCATATAGCTAGTTTTTGAGCGCGAAATTTGACAACGTATAGAGTACTTTTTTCGTATACCACCTAGGTCGAAAATTCTTTGCCCCTCAGACTGTACTCGGACAGTGACACTCCTCCTTAGACCCTCTATTCATTTGAATAAGTCCTTGACTAGGTTCAAAGGCGATATATGTTGAAACACCATATAGCTAGTTTTTGAGCGCGAAATTTGACAACGCATAGAGTACTTTTTTCGTATACCACCTAGGTCAAAAATTCTTTGCCCCTCAGACTGTACTTGGACAGTGACACTCCTCCTTAGACCCTCAATTCATTTGAATAAGTCCTTGACTAGGTTCAAAAGCGAGTTATGTTGAAACACCATATAGCTAATTTTTGAGCGCGAAATTTGACAACGTATAGAGTACTTTTTTCGTATACCACCTAGGTCAAAAATTCTTTGCCCCTCAGACTGTACTCGGACAGTGACACTCCTCCTGAGACCCTCAATTCATTTGAATAAGTCCTTGACTAGGTTCAAAAGCGATTTATGTTGAAACACCATATAGCTAGTTTTTGAGCGCGAAATTTGACAACGTATAGAGTATTTTTTTGGTATACCACCTAGGTCAAAAATTCTTTGCCCCTCAGACTTTACTCGGACAGTGACACTCCTCCTTAGACCCTCTATTCATTTGAATAAGTCCTTGACTAGGTTCAAAAGCGAGTTATGTTGAAACACCATATAGCTAGTTTTTGAGCGCGAAATTTGACAACGTATAGAGTACTTTTTTCGTATACAACCTAGGTCAAAAATTCTTTGCCCCTCAGACTGTACTCGGACAGTGACACTCCTCCTTAGACCCTCAATTCATTTGAATAAGTCCTTGACTAGGTTCAAAAGCGATTTATGTTGAAACACCATATAGCTAGTTTTTGAGCGCGAAATTTGACAAAGTATAGAGTACTTTTTTCGTATACCACCTAGGTCGAAAAATCTTTGCCCCTCAGACTGTACTCGGACAGTGACACTCCTCCTTAGACCCTCTATTCATTTGAATAAGTCCTTGACTAGGTTCAAAGGCGATATATGTTGAAACACCATATAGCTAGTTTTTGAGCGCGAAATTTGACAACGCATAGAGTACTTTTTTCGTATACCACCTAGGTCAAAAATTCTTTGCCCCTCAAACTGTACTCGGACAGTGACACTCCTCCTTAGACCCTCAATTCATTTGAATAAGTCCTTGACTAGGTTCAAAAGCGAGTTATGTTGAAACACCATATAGCTAGTTTTTGAGCGCGAAATTTGACAACGTATAGAGTACTTTTTTCGTATACCACCTAGGTCAAAAATTCTTTGCCCCTCAGACTGTACTCGGACAGTGACACTCCTCCTGAGACCCTCAATTCATTTGAATAAGTCCTTGACTAGGTTCAAAAGCGATTTATGTTGAAACACCATATAGCTAGTTTTTGAGCGCGAAATTTGACAACGTATAGAGTATTTTTTTGGTATACCACCTAGGTCAAAAATTCTTTGCCGCTCAGACTTTACTCGGACAGTGACACTCCTCCTTAGACCATCAATTAATTTGAATAAGTCCTTGACTAGGTTCAAAAGCGAGTTATGTTGAAACACCATATAGCTAATTTTTGAGCGCGAAATTTGACAACGTATAGAGTACTTTTTTCGTATACCACCTAGGTCGAAAATTCTTTGCCCCTCAGACTGTACTCGGACAGTGACACTCCTCCTTAGACCCTCTATTCATTTGAATAAGTCCTTGACTAGGTTCAAAGGCGATATATGTTGAAACACCATATAGCTAGTTTTTGAGCGCGAAATTTGACAACGCATAGAGTACTTTTTTCGTATACCACCTAGGTCAAAAATTCTTTGCCCCTCAGACTGTACTCGGACAGTGACACTCCTCCTTAGACCCTCAATTCATTTGAATAAGTCCTTGACTAGGTTCAAAAGCGAGTTATGTTGAAACACCATATAGCTAATTTTTGAGCGCGAAATTTGACAACGTATAGAGTACTTTTTTCGTATACCACCTAGGTCAAAAATTCTTTGCCCCTCAGACTGTACTCGGACAGTGACACTCCTCCTTAGACCCTCTATTCATTTGAATAAGTCCTTGACTAGGTTCAAAGGCGATATATGTTGAAACACCATATAGCTAGTTTTTGAGCGCGAAATTTGACAACGCATAGAGTACTTTTTTCGTATACCACCTAGGTCAAAAATTCTTTGCCCCTCAGACTGTACTCGGACAGTGACACTCCTCCTTAGGCCCTCAATTCATTTGAATAAGTCCTTGACTAGGTTCAAAAGCGAGTTATGTTGAAACACCATATAGCTAATTTTTGAGCGCGAAATTTGACAACGTATAGAGTACTTTTTTCGTATACCACCTAGGTCAAAAATTCTTTGCCCCTCAGACTGTACTCGGACAGTGACACTCCTCCTGAGACCCTCAATTCATTTGAATAAGTCCTTGACTAGGTTCAAAAGCGATTTATGTTGAAACACCATATAGCTAGTTTTTGAGCGCGAAATTTGACAACGTATAGAGTATTTTTTTGGTATACCACCTAGGTCAAAAATTCTTTGCCCCTCAGACTTTAATCGGACAGTGACACTCCTCCTTAGACCCTCTATTCATTTGAATAAGTCCTTGACTAGGTTCAAAAGCGAGTTATGTTGAAACACCATATAGCTAGTTTTTGAGCGCGAAATTTGACAACGTATAGAGTACTTTTTTCGTATACAACCTAGGTCAAAAATTCTTTGCCCCTCAGACTGTACTCGGACAGTGACACTCCTCCTTAGACCCTCAATTCATTTGAATAAGTCCTTGACTAGGTTCAAAAGCGATTTATGTTGAAACACCATATAGCTAGTTTTTGAGCGCGAAATTTGACAAAGTATAGAGTACTTTTTTCGTATACCACCTAGGTCGAAAAATCTTTGCCCCTCAGACTGTACTCGGACAGTGACACTCCTCCTTAGACCCTCTATTCATTTGAATAAGTCCTTGACTAGGTTCAAAGGCGATATATGTTGAAACACCATATAGCTAGTTTTTGAGCGCGAAATTTGACAACGCATAGAGTACTTTTTTCGTATACCACCTAGGTCAAAAATTCTTTGCCCCTCAAACTGTACTCGGACAGTGACACTCCTCCTTAGACCCTCAATTCATTTGAATAAGTCCTTGACTAGGTTCAAAAGCGAGTTATGTTGAAACACCATATAGCTAGTTTTTGAGCGCGAAATTTGACAACGTATAGAGTACTTTTTTCGTATACCACCTAGGTCAAAAATTCTTTGCCCCTCAGACTGTACTCGGACAGTGACACTCCTCCTGAGACCCTCAATTCATTTGAATAAGTCCTTGACTAGGTTCAAAAGCGATTTATGTTGAAACACCATATAGCTAGTTTTTGAGCGCGAAATTTGACAACGTATAGAGTATTTTTTTGGTATACCACCTAGGTCAAAAATTCTTTGCCGCTCAGACTTTACTCGGACAGTGACACTCCTCCTTAGACCATCAATTAATTTGAATAAGTCCTTGACTATGTTCAAAAGCGATTTATGTTGAAACACCATATAGCTAGTTTTTGAGCGCGAAATTTGACAACGTATAGAGTACTTTTTTCGTATACCACCTAGGTCAAAAATTCTTTGCCCCTCAGACTGTACTCGGACAGTGAAACTCCTCCTTAGACCCTCAATTCATTTGAATAAGTCCTTGACTAAGTTCAAAAGCGATTTATGTTGAAACACCATATAGCTAGTTTTTGAGCGCGAAATTTGACAACGTATAGAGCACTTTTTTCGTATACCACCTAGGTCAAAAATTCTTTGCCCCTCAGACTTTACTCGGACAGTGACACTCCTCCTTAGACCCTCAATTCATTTGAATAAGTCCTTGACTAGATTCAAAAGCGATTTATGTTGAAACGCCATATAGCTAGTTTTTGAGCGCGAAATTTGACAACGTATAGAGTACTTTTTTCGTATACCACCTAGGTCAAAAATTCTTTGCCCCTCAGACTGTACTCGGACAGTGACACTCCTCCTTAGACCCTCAATTCATTTGAATAAGTCCTTGACTAGGTTCAAAAGCGATTTATGTTGAAACACCATATAGCTAGTTTTTGAGCGCGAAATTTGACAACGTATAGAGTACTTTTTTCGTATACCACCTAGGTCAAAAATTCTTTGCCCCTCAGACTGTACTCGGACAGTGACACTCCTCCTTAGACCCTCAATTCATTTGAATAAGTCCATGACTAGGTTCAAAAGCGATTTATGTTGAAACACCATACAGCTAGTTTTTGAGCGCGAAATTTGACAACGTATAGAGTACTTTTTTCGTACACCACCTAGGTCAAAAATTCTTTGCCCCTCAGACTGTACTCGGACAGTGACACTCCTCCTTAGACCCTCAATTCATTTGAATAAGTCCTTGACTAGGTTCAAAAGCGATTTATGTTGAAACACCATATAGCTAGTTTTTGAGCGCGAAATTTGACAATGTATAGTACTTTTTTCGTATACGACCTAGGTCAAAAATTCTTTGCCCCTCAGACTGTACTCGGACAGTGACAATCCTCTTTAGACCCTCAATTCATTTGAATAAGTACTTGACTAGGTTCAAAAGCGATTTATGTTGAAACAACATATAGCTAGTTTTTGAGCGCGAAATTTGACAACGTATAGAGTACTTTTTTCGTATACCACCTAGGTCAAAAATTCTTTGCCCCTCAGACTGTACTCGGACAGTGAAACTCCTCCTTAGACCCTCAATTCATTTGAATAAGTCCTTGACTAAGTTCAAAAGCGATTTATGTTGAAACACCATATAGCTAGTTTTTGAGCGCGAAATTTGACAACGTATAGAGCACTTTTTTCGTATACCACCTAGGTCAAAAATTCTTTGCCCCTCAGACTTTACTCGGACAGTGACACTCCTCCTTAGACCCTCAATTCATTTGAATAAGTCCTTGACTAGATTCAAAAGCGATTTATGTTGAAACGCCATATAGCTAGTTTTTGAGCGCGAAATTTGACAACGTATAGAGTACTTTTTTCGTATACCACCTAGGTCAAAAATTCTTTGCCCCTCAGACTGTACTCGGACAGTGACACTCCTCCTTAGACCCTCAATTCATTTGAATAAGTCCTTGACTAGGTTCAAAAGCGATTTATGTTGAAACACCATATAGCTAGTTTTTGAGCGCGAAATTTGACAACGTATAGAGTACTTTTTTCGTATACCACCTAGGTCAAAAATTCTTTGCCCCTCAGACTGTACTCGGACAGTGACACTCCTCCTTAGACCCTCAATTCATTTGAATAAGTCCATGACTAGGTTCAAAAGCGATTTATGTTGAAACACCATACAGCTAGTTTTTGAGCGCGAAATTTGACAACGTATAGAGTACTTTTTTCGTACACCACCTAGGTCAAAAATTCTTTGCCCCTCAGACTGTACTCGGACAGTGACACTCCTCCTTAGACCCTCAATTCATTTGAATAAGTCCTTGACTAGGTTCAAAAGCGATTTATGTTGAAACACCATATAGCTAGTTTTTGAGCGCGAAATTTGACAATGTATAGTACTTTTTTCGTATACGACCTAGGTCAAAAATTCTTTGCCCCTCAGACTGTACTCGGACAGTGACAATCCTCTTTAGACCCTCAATTCATTTGAATAAGTACTTGACTAGGTTCAAAAGCGATTTATGTTGAAACAACATATAGCTAGTTTTTGAGCGCGAAATTTGACAACGTATAGAGTACTTTTTTCGTATACCACCTAGGTCAAAAATTTTTTGCCCCTCAGACTGTACTCGGACAGTGACACTCCTCCTTAGACCCTCAATTCATTTGAATAAGTCCTTGACTAGGTTCAAAAGCGATTTATGTTGAAACACCATATAGCTAGTTTTTGAGCGCGAAATTTGACAACGTATAGAGTACTTTTTTCGTATACCACCTAGGTCAAAATTTCTTTGCGCCTCAGACTGTACTCGGACAGTGACACTCCTCCTTAGACCCTCAATTCATTTGAATAAATCCTTGACTAGGTTCAAAAGCGATTTATGTTGAAACACCATATAGCTAGTTTTTGAGCGCGAAATTTGACAACGTATAGAGTACTTTTTTCGTATACCACCTAGGTCAAAAATTCTTTGCCCCTCAGACTGTACCTGGACAGTGACACTCCTCGTTAGACCCTCAATACATTTGAATAAGTCCTTGACTTGGTTCAAAAGCGATTTATGTTGAAACACCATATAGCTAGTTTTTGAGCGCCAAATTTGACAACGTATAGAGTACTTTTTTCGTATACCACCTAGGTCAAAAAAACTTTGCCCCTCAGACTGTACTCGGACAGTGACACTCCTCCTTAGACCCTCATTTCATTTGAATAAGTCTTTGACTAGGTTCAAAAGCGATTTACGTTGAAACACCATATAGCTAGTTTTTGAGCGCGAAATTTGACAACGTATGGAGTACTTTTTTCGTATACCACCTAGGTCAAAAATTCTTTGCCCCTCAGACTGTACTCGGACAGTGACACTCCTCCTTGGACCCTCAATTCATTTGAATAAGTCCTTGACTAGGTTCAAAAGCGATTTACGTTGAAACACCATATAGCTAGTTTTTGAGCGCGAAATTTGACAACGTATAGAGTACTTTTTTCGTATACCACCTAGTTCAAAAATTCTTTGCCCCTCAGACTGAACTCGGACAGTGACACTCCTCCTTAGACCCTCAATGCATTTGAATAAGTCCTTGACTAGGTTCAAATGCGATTTATGTTGAAACACCATATAGCTAGTTTTTGAACGCGAAATTTGACAACGTATAGAGTACTTTTTTCGTATACCACCTAGGTCAAAAATTCTTTGCCCCTCAGACTTTACTCGGATAGTGACACTCCTCCTTAGACCCTCAATTCATTTGAATAGGTCCTTGACTAGGTTCAAAAGCGATTTATGTTGAAACACCATATAGCTAGTTTTTGAGCGCGAAATTTGACAACGTATAGAGTACTTTTTCGTATACCACCTAGGTCAAAAATTTTTTGCCCCTCAGACTGTACTCGGACAGTGACACTCCTCCTTAGACCCTCAATTCATTTGAATAAGTCCTTGACTAGGTTCAAAAGCGATTTATGTTGAAACACCATATAGCTAGTTTTTGAGCGCGAAATTTGACAATGTATAGAGTACTTTTTTCGTATACGACCTAGGTCAAAAATTCTTTGCCCCTCAGACTGTACTCGGACAGTGACAATCCTCTTTAGACCCTCAATTCATTTGAATAAGTACTTGACTAGGTTCAAAAGCGATTTATGTTGAAACACCATATAGCTAGTTTTTGAGCGCGAAATTTGACAACGTATAGAGTACTTTTTTCGTATACCACCTAGGTCAAAAATTTTTTGCCCCTCAGACTGTACTCGGACAGTGACACTCCTCCTTAGACCCTCAATTCATTTGAATAAGTCCTTGACTAGGTTCAAAAGCGATTTATGTTGAAACACCATATAGCTAGTTTTTGAGCGCGAAATTTGACAACGTATAGAGTACTTTTTTCGTATACCACCTAGGTCAAAATTTCTTTGCGCCTCAGACAGTACTCGGACAGTGACACTCCTCCTTAGACCCTCAATTCATTTGAATAAATCCTTGACTAGGTTCAAAAGCGATTTATGTTGAAACACCATATAGCTGGTTTTTGAGCGCGAAATTTGACAACGTATAGAGTACTTTTTTCGTATACCACCTAGGTCAAAAATTCTTTGCCCCTCAGACTTTACTCGGATAGTGACACTCCTCCTTAGACCCTCAATTCATTTGAATAGGTCCTTGACTAGGTTCAAAAGCGATTTATGTTGAAACACCATATAGCTAGTTTTTGAGCGCGAAATTTGACAACGTATAGAGTACTTTTTCGTATACCACCTAGGTCAAAAATTCTTTGCCCCTCAGACTGTACTCGGACAGTGACACTCCTCCTTAGACCCTCAATTCATTTGAATAAGTCCTTGACTAGGTTCAAAAGCGATTTATGTTGAAACACCATATAGCTAGTTTTTGAGCGCGAAATTTGACAACGTATAGAGTACTTTTTTCGTATACCACCTAGGTCAAAAATTCTTTGCCCCTCAGACTTTACTCGGATAGTGACACTCCTCCTTAGACCCTCAATTCATTTGAATAGGTCCTTGACTAGGTTCAAAAGCGATTTATGTTGAAACACCATATAGCTAGTTTTTGAGCGCGAAATTTGACAACGTATAGAGTACTTTTTCGTATACCACCTAGGTCAAAAATTCTTTGCCCCTCAGACTGTACTCGGACAGTGACACTCCTCCTTAGACCCTCAATTCATTTGAATAAGTCCTTGACTAGGTTCAAAAGCGATTTATGTTGAAACACCATATAGCTAGTTTTTGAGCGCGAAATTTGACAATGTATAGAGTACTTTTTTCGTATACGACCTAGGTCAAAAATTCTTTGCCCCTCAGACTGTACTCGGACAGTGACAATCCTCTTTAGACCCTCAATTCATTTGAATAAGTACTTGACTAGGTTCAAAAGCGATTTATGTTGAAACACCATATAGCTAGTTTTTGAGCGCGAAATTTGACAACGTATAGAGTACTTTTTTCGTATACCACCTAGGTCAAAAATTTTTTGCCCCTCAGACTGTACTCGGACAGTGACACTCCTCCTTAGACCCTCAATTCATTTGAATAAGTCCTTGACTAGGTTCAAAAGCGATTTATGTTGAAACACCATATAGCTAGTTTTTGAGCGCGAAATTTGACAACGTATAGAGTACTTTTTTCGTATACCACCTAGGTCAAAATTTCTTTGCGCCTCAGACTGTACTCGGACAGTGACACTCCTCCTTAGACCCTCAATTCATTTGAATAAATCCTTGACTAGGTTCAAAAGCGATTTATGTTGAAACACCATATAGCTAGTTTTTGAGCGCGAAATTTGACAACGTATAGAGTACTTTTTTCGTATACCACCTAGGTCAAAAATTCTTTGCCCCTCAGACTGTACCTGGACAGTGACACTCCTCCTTACACCCTCAATACATTTGAATAAGTCCTTGACTTGGTTCAAAAGCGATTTATGTTGAAACACCATATAGCTAGTTTTTGAGCGCGAAATTTGACAACGTATAGAGTACTTTTTTCGTATACCACCTAGGTCAAAAATTCTTTGCCCCTCAGACTGTACTCGGACAGTGACACTCCTCCTTAGACCCTCATTTCATTTGAATAAGTCTTTGACTAGGTTCAAAAGCGATTTACGTTGAAACACCATATAGCTAGTTTTTGAGCGCGAAATTTGACAACGTATGGAGTACTTTTTTCGTATACCACCTAGGTCAAAAATTCTTTGCCCCTCAGACTGTACTCGGACAGTGACACTCCTCCTTGGACCCTCAATGCATTTGAATAAGTCCTTGACTAGGTTCAAATGCGATTTATGTTGAAACACCATATAGCTAGTTTTTGAACGCGAAATTTGACAACGTATAGAGTACTTTTTTCGTATACCACCTAGGTCAAAAATTCTTTGCCCCTCAGACTTTACTCGGATAGTGACACTCCTCCTTAGACCCTCAATTCATTTGAATAGGTCCTTGACTAGGTTCAAAAGCGATTTATGTTGAAACACCATATAGCTAGTTTTTGAGCGCGAAATTTGACAACGTATAGAGTACTTTTTCGTATACCACCTAGGTCAAAAATTCTTTGCCCCTCAGACTTTACTCGGATAGTGACACTCCTCCTTAGACCCTCAATTCATTTGAATAAGTCCTTGACTAGGTTCAAAAGCGATTTATGTTGACACACCTTAAAGCTAGTTTTTGAGCGCGAAATTTGACAACGCATAGAGTACTTTTTTCGTATACCACCTAGGTCAAAAATTTTTTGATCCTCAGACTTTACTCGGACAGTGACACTCCTCCTTAGACCCTCAATTCATTTGAGTAAGTCTTTGACTAGGTTCAAAAGCGATATATAATGAAACACCATAAAGCTAGTTTTTGAGCGCAAAAAATGACAACTTATAGACTACTTTTTTCGTATACCACCTGGGTCAAAAATTCTTTACCCCTCAGACTGTACTCGGACAGTGACACTCCTCCTTAGACCCTCAATTCATTTGAATAAGTCCTTGACTAGGTTCAAAAGCGATTTATGTTGACACACCTTATAGCTAGTTTTTGAGCGCGAAATTTGACAACGCATAGAGTACTTTTTTCGTATACCACCTAGGTCAAAAATTTTTTGATCCTCAGACTTTGCTCGGACAGTGACACTCCTCCTTAGACCCTCAATTCATTTGAGTAAGTCCTTGACTAGGTTCAAAAGCGATTTATGTTGAAACACCATAAAGCTAGTTTTTCAGCGCAAAAATTGACAACGTATAGACTACTTTTTTCGTATACCACCTGGGTCAAAAATTCTTTACCCCCCAGACTGTACTCGGACAGTGACACTCCTCTTTAGACCCTCAATTCATTTGAAAAAGTCCTTGACTAGGTTCAAAAGCGATTTATGTTGAAACACAATATAGCTAGTTTTTGAGCGCGAAATTTGACAACGTATAGAGTACTTTTTTCGTATACCACCTAAGTCAAAAATTCTTTGACCCTCAGACTGTACTCGGACAGTGACACTCCTCCTTAGACCCTCAATTCATTTGAATAAGTCCTTGACTAGGTTCAAAAGCGATTTATGTTGAATTACCATATAGCTAGTTTTTGTGCGCCAAATTTGACAACGTTTAGAGTACTTTTTCGTATACCACCTAGGTCAAAAATTCTTTGCCCCTCAGACTGTACTCGGACAGTGACACTCCTCCTTAGACCCTCAATTCTTTTGAATAAGTCCTTGACTAGGTTCAAAAGCGATTTATGTTGAAACACCATATAGCTAGTTTTTGAGCGCGAAATTTGACAACGTATAGAGTACTTTTTTCGTATACCACCTGGGTCAAAAATTCTTTACTCCTCAGACTGTACTTGGACAGTGGCACTCCTCCTTACACCCTCAATTCATTTGAATAAATCCTTCACTAGGTTCAAAAGCGATTTATGTTGAAACACCATATAGCTAGTTTTTGAGCGCGAAATTTGACAACGTATTGAGTACTTTTTTGGTATGCCACCTAGGTCAAAAATTCTTTACCCCTCAGACTGTACTCGGACAGTGACACTCCTCCTTAGACCCTCAATTCATTTGAGTAAGTCCTTGACTAGGTTCAAAAGCGATTTATGTTGAAACACCATAAAGCTAGTTTTTGAGCGCGAAATTTGACAACGTATAGAGTACTTTTTTCGTATACCACCTGGGTCAAAAACTCTTTACCCCTCAGACTGTACTCGGACAGTGACACTCCTCCTTAGACCCTCAATTCATTTGAATAAGTCCTTGACTAGGCTCAAAAGCGATTTATGTTGAAACACCATATAGCTAGTAATTGAGCGCGAAATTTGACAACGCATAGAGTTATTTTTTCGTATACTACCTAGGTCAAAAACTCTTTGCCCCTCAGACTGTACTCGGACAGTGACACTCCTCCTTAGACCCTCAATTCATTTGAATAAGTCCTTGACTAGGTTCAAAAGCGATTTATGTTGAAACACCATATAGCTAGTTTTTGAGCGCGAAATTTGACAACGCATAGAGTACTTTTTTCGTGTACCACCTAGCTCAAAAATTCTTTGCCCCTCAGACTGTACTCGGACAGTGACACTCCTCCTTAGACCCTCAATTCATTTGAATAAGTCCTTGACTAGGTTCAAAAGCGATTTATGTTGAAACACCATATAGCTAGTTTTTGAGCGCGAAATTTGACAACGTATAGAGTACTTTTTTCGTATACCACCTGGGTCAAAAATTCTTTACTCCTCAGACTGTACTTGGATAGTGACACTCCTCGTTAGACCCTCAATTCAATTGAATAAGTCCTTGACTAAGTTCAAAAGCGATTTATGTTGAAACACCTTATAGCTAGTTTTTGAGCGCGAAATTTGACAACGTATAGAGTACTTTTTTAGTATGCAACCTAGGTCAAAAATTCTTTACCCCTCAGACTGTACTCGGACAGTGACACTCCTCCTTAGACCCTCAATTCATTTGAATAAGTCCTTGACTAGGCTCAAAAGTGATTTATGTTGAAACACCATATAGCTAGTTTTTGAGCGCGAAATTTGACAACGTATAGAGTACTTTTTTCGTATACCACCTAGGTCAAAAATTCTTTGCCCCTCAGACTGTACTCGGACAGTGACACACCTCCTTAGACCCTCAATTCATTTGAATAAGTCCTTGACTAGGTTCAAAAGCGATTTATTTTGAAACACCATAAAGCTAGTTTTTGAGCGCGAAATTTGACAACGTATAGAGTACTTTTTTCGTATACCACCTGGGTCAAAAATTATTTACTCCTCAGACTGTACTCGGACAGTGACACTCCTCCTTAGACCCTCAATTCATTTGAATAAGTCCTTGACTAGGTTCAAAAGCGATTTATGTTGAAACACCATATAGCTAGTTTTTGAGCGCGAAATTTGACAACGTATAGAGTACTTTTTTCGTATACCACCTGGGTCAAAAATTCTTTACTCCTCAGACTGTACTTGGATAGTGACACTCCTCGTTAGACCCTCAATTCAATTGAATAAGTCCTTGACTAAGTTCAAAAGCGATTTATGTTGAAACACCTTATAGCTAGTTTTTGAGCGCGAAATTTGACAACGTATAGAGTACTTTTTTAGTATGCAACCTAGGTCAAAAATTCTTTACCCCTCAGACTGTACTCGGACAGTGACACTCCTCCTTAGACCCTCAATTCATTTGAATAAGTCCTTGACTAGGCTCAAAAGCGATTTATGTTGAAACACCATATAGCTAGTTTTTGAGCGCGAAATTTGACAACGTATAGAGTACTTTTTTCGTATACCACCTAGGTCAAAAATTCTTTGCCCCTCAGACTGTACTCGGACAGTGACACTCCTCCTTAGACCCTCAATTCATTTGAATAAGTCCTTGACTAGGTTCAAAAGCTATTTATTTTGAAACACCATAAAGCTAGTTTTTGAGCGCGAAACTTGACAACGTATAGAGTACTTTTTTCGTATACCACCTGGGTCAAAAATTATTTACTCCTCAGACTGTACTCGGACAGTGACACTCCTCCTTAGACCCTCAATTCATTTGAATAAGTCCTTGACTAGGTTCAAAAGCGATTTATGTTGAAACACCATATAGCTAGTTTTTGAGCGCGAAATTTGACAACGTATAGAGTACTTTTTTAGTATGCAACCTAGGTCAAAAATTCTTTACCCCTCAGACTGTACTCGGACAGTGACACTCCTCCTTAGACCCTCAATTCATTTGAATAAGTCCTTGACTAGGCTCAAAAGCGATTTATGTTGAAACACCATATAGCTAGTTTTTGAGCGCGAAATTTGACAACGTATAGAGTACTTTTTTCGTATACCACCTAGGTCAAAAATTCTTTGCCCCTCAGACTGTACTCGGACAGTGACACTCCTCCTTAGACCCTCAATTCATTTGAATAAGTCCTTGACTAGGTTCAAAAGCGATTTATTTTGAAACACCATAAAGCTAGTTTTTGAGCGCGAAATTTGACAACGTATAGAGTACTTTTTTCGTATACCACCTGGGTCAAAAATTATTTACTCCTCAGACTGTACTCGGACAGTGACACTCCTCCTTAGACCCTCAATTCATTTGAATAAGTCCTTGACTAGGTTCAAAAGCGATTTATGTTGAAACACCATATAGCTAGTTTTTGAGCGCGAAATTTGACAACGTATAGAGTACTTTTTTCGTATACCACCTGGGTCAAAAATTCTTTACTCCTCAGACTGTACTCGGACAGTGACACTCCTCCTTAGACCCTCAATTCATTTGAATAAGTCCTCGACTAGGTTCAAAAGCGATTTATGTTGAAACACCATATAGCTAGTTTTTGAGCGCGAAATTTGACAACGTATAGAGTACTTTTTTAGTATACCACTTAGGTAAAAAATTCTTTACCCCTCAGACTGTACTCGGACAGTGACACTCCTCCTTAGACCCTCAATTCATTTGAGTAAGTCCTTGATTAGGTTCAAAAGCGATTTATGTTGAAACACCATATAGCTAGTTTTTGAGCGCGAAATTCGACAACGTATAGAGTACTTTTTTCGTATACCACCTGGGTCAAAAATTCTTTACTCCTCAGACTGTACTCGGACAGTGACACTCCTCCTTAGACCCTCAATTCATTTGAACAAGTCCTTGACTAGGTTCAAAAGCGATTTATGTTGAAACACCATATACCTAGTTTTTGAGCGCGAAATTTGACAACGTATAGAGTACTTTTTCGCATACTACCTAGGTCAAAAATTCTTTACCCCTCAGACTGTACTTGGACAGTGACACTCCTCCTTATACCCTCAATTCATTTGAGTAAGTCCTTGACTAGGTTCAAAAGCGATTTATGTTGAAACACCATATAGCTAGTTTTTGAGCGCGAAATTCGACAACGTATAGAGTACTTTTTTCGTATACCACCTGGGTCAAAAATTCTTCACTCCTCAGACTGTACTTGGACAGTGACACTCCTCCTTAGACCCTCACTTCATTTGAATAAGTCCTTGACTAGGTTCAAAAGCGATTTATGTTGAAACACCATATAGCTAGTTTTTGAGCGCGAAATTTGACAACGTATAGAGTACTTTTTTCGTATACCACCTAGGTCAAAAATTCTTTGCCCCTCAGACTGTACTCGGACAGTGACACTCCTCCTTAGACCCTCAATTCATTTGAATAAGTCCTTAACTAGGTTCAAAAGCGGTTTATGTTGAAACACCATATAGCTAGTTTTTGAGCGCGAAATTTGACAACGTATAGAGTACTTTTTTCGTATACCACCTAGGTCAAAAATTCTTTGCCCGTCAGACTGTACTCGGACAGTGACACTCCTCCTTAGACCCTCAATTCATTTGAATAAGTCCTTGACTAGGTTCAGAAGCGATTTATGTTGAAACACGTTATAGCTAGTTTTTGAGCGCGAAATTTGACAACGTATAGAGTACTTTTTTCGTATACCACCTAGGTCAAAAATCCTTTGCTCCTCAGTCTGTACTCGGACAGTGACACTCCTCCTTAGACCCTCAATTCATATGAATAAGTCCTTGACTAGGTTCAAAAGCGATTTATGTTGAAACACCATATAGCTAGTTTTTGAGCGCGAAATTTGACAAAGTATAGAGTACTTTTTTCGTATACCACCTAGGTCAAAAATTCTTTGCCCCTCAGACTGTACTCTGACAGTGACACTCCTCCTCAGACCCTCATTTCATTTGAATAAGTCCTTGACTAGGTTCAAAAGCGATTTATGTTGAAACACCATATAGCTAGTTTTTGAGCGCGAAATTCGACAACGTATAGAGTACTTTTTTCGTATACCACCTGGGTCAAAAATTCTCTACTCCTCAGACTGTACTTGGACAGTGAAACTCCTCCTTAGACCGTCAATTCATTTGAATAAGTCCTTGACTAGGTTCAAAAGCGATTTATGTTGAAACACCATATAGCTAGTTTTTGAGCGCGAAATTCGACAACGTATAGAGTACTTTTTTCGTATACCACCTGGGTCAAAAATTCTTTACTCCTCAGACTGTACTTGGACAGTGACACTCCTCCTTAGACCCTCAATTCATTTGAATAAGTCCTTGACTATGTTCAAAAGCGATTTATGTTGAAACACCATATATCTAGTTTTTGAGCGCGAAATTTGACAACGTATAGAGTACTTTTTTCGTATACCACCTGGGTCAAAAATTCTCTACTCCTCAGACTGCACTCGGACAGTGACACTCCTCCTTAGACCCTCAATTCATTTGAATAAGTCCTTGACTAGGTTCAGAAGCGATTTATGTTGAAACACCTTATAGCTAGTTTTTGAGCGCGAAATTTGACAACGTATAGAGTACTTTTTTCGTATACCACCTACGTCAAAAATCCTTTGCTCCTCAGGCTGTACTCGGACAGTGACACTCCTCCTTAGACCCTCAATTCATTTGAATAAGTCCTTGACTAGGTTCAAAAGCGATTTATGTTGAAACACCATATAGCTAGTTTTTGAGCGCGAAATTTGACAAAGTATAGAGTACTTTTTTCGTATACCACCTAGGTCAAAAATTCTTTGCCCCTCAGACTGTACTCGGACAGTGACACTCCTCCTCAGACCCTCATTTCATTTGAATAAGTCCTTGACTAGGTTCAAAAGCGATTTAAGTTGAAACACCATATAGCTAGTTTTTGAGCGCGAAATTCGACAACGTATAGAGTACTTTTTCGTTTACCACCTGGGTCAAAAATTCTTTACTCCTCAGACTGTACTTGGACAGTGACACTCCTCCTTAGACCCTCAATTCATTTGAATAAGTACTTGACTAGGTTCAAAAGCGATTTATGTTGAAACACCATATAGCTAGTTTTTGAGCGCGAAATTCGACAACGTATAGAGTACTTTTTTCGTATACCACCTGGGTCAAAAATTCTTTACTCCTCAGACTGTACTTGGACAGTGACACTCCTCCTTAGACCCTCAATTGATTTGAATAAGTCCTTGACTAGGTTCAAAAGCGAGTTATGTTGAAACACCATATAGCTAGTTTTTGAGCGCGAAATTTGACAAAGTATAGAGTACTTTTTTCGTATACCACCTAGGTCAAAGATTCTTTGCCCCTCAGACTGTACTCGGACAGTGACACTCCTCCTCAGACCCTCATTTCATTTGAATAAGTCCTTGACTAGGATCAAAAGCGATTTATGTTGAAACACCATATAGCTAGTTTTTGAGCGCGAAATTCGACAACGTATAGAGTACTTTTTTCGTATTCCACCTGGGTCAAAAATTCTTTACTCCTCAGACTGTACTTGGACAGTGACACTCCTCCTTAGACCCTCAGTTCATTTGAATAAGTCCTTGACTAGGTTCAAAAGCGATTTATGTTGAAACACCATAAAGCTAGTTTTTGAGCGCGAAATTCGACAACGTATAGAGTACTTTTTTCGTATACCACCTGGGTCAAAAATTCTTTACTCCTCAGACTGTACTTGGACAGTGACACTCCTCCTTAGACCCTCAATTCATTTGAATAAGTCCTTGACTAGGTTCAAAAGCGATTTATGTTGAAACACCATATAGCTAGTTTTTGAGCGCGAACTTTGACAACGTATAGAGTACTTTTTTCGTATAAAACCTAGGTCAAAAATTCTTTGCCCCTCAGACTGTACTCGGACAGTGAAACTCCTCCTTAGACCCTCAATTCATTTGAATAAGTCCTTAACTAGGTTCAAAAGCGATTTATGTTGAAACACCATATAGCTAGTTTTTGAGCGCGAAATTTGACAACGTATAGAGTACTTTTTTCGTATACCACCTAGTTCAAAAATTCTTTGCCCCTCAGACTGTACTTGGATAGTGACACTCCTCCTTAGACCCTCAATTCATTTGAATAAGTCCTTGACTAGGTTCAGAAGCGATTTATGTTGAAACACCTTATAGCTAGTTTTTGAGCGCGAAATTTGACAACGTATAGAGTACTTTTTTCGTATAGCACCTAGGTCAAAAATCCTTTGCTCCTCAGACTGTACTCGGAGAGTGACACTCCTCCTTAGACTCTCAATTCATTTGAATAAGTCCTTGACTAGGTTCAAAAGCGATTTATGTTGAAACACCATATAGCTAGTTTTTGAGCGCGAAATTTGACAAAGTATAGAGTACTTTTTTCGTATACCACCTAGGTCAAAAATTCTTTGCCCCTCAGACTGTACTCGGACAGTGACACTCCTCCTCAGACCCTCAATTCATTTGAATAAGTCCTTGACTAGGTTCAAAAGCGATTTATGTTGAAACACCATATAGCTAGTTTTTGAGCGCGAAATTTGACAACGTATAGAGTACTTTTTTCGTATACCACCTAGGTCAAAAATTCTTTGCCCCTCAGACTGTGCTCGGACAGTGACACTCCTCCTTAGACCCTCAATTCATTTGAATAAGTCCTTGACTAGGTTCAAAAGCGATTTATGTTGAAACACCATATACCTAGTTTTTGAGCGCGAAATTTGACAACGTATAGAGTACTTTTTCGCATACTACCTAGGTCAAAAATTCTTTACCTCTCAGACTGTACTCGAACAGTGACTTTCCTCCTTAGACCCTCAATTCATTTGAATAAGTCCTTGACTAGGTTCAAAAGCGATTTATGTTGAAACACCATATAGCTAGTATTTGAGCGCGAAATTTGACAACGTATAGAGTAGTTTTTCCGTATACTACCTAGGTCAAAAATTTTTTACCTCTCAGACTGTACTCGGACAATGACACTCCTCCTTAGACCCTCATTTCATTTGAAAAGGTCCTTGACTAGGTTCAAAAGCGATTTATGTTGAAACACCATATAGCTAGTTTTTGAGCGCGAAATTTGACAACGTATAGAGTACTTTTTTCGTATACCACCTAGGTCAAAAACTCTTTGCCCATCAGACTGAACTCGGACAGTGACACTCCTCCTTAGACCCAAAATTCATTTGAATAAGTCCTTGACTAGGTTCAAAAGCGATTTATGTTGAAACAACATATAGCTAGTTTTTGAGCGCGAAATTTGACAACGCATAGAGTACTTTTTTCGTATACCACCTATGTCAAAAATTCTTTGCCCCTCAGACTGTACTCGGACAGTGACACTCCTCCTTAGACCCTCAATTCATTTGAATAAGTCCTTGAGTAGGTTCAAAAGCGATTTATGTTGAAACACCATATAGCTAGTTTTTGAGCGCGAAATTTGACAACGTATAGAGTACTTTTTTCGTATACCACCTAGGTCAAAAATTCTTTGCCCCTCAGACTGTACTCGGACAGTGACACTCCTCCTTAGACCCACAATTCATTTGAATAAGTCCTTGACTATGTTCAAAAGCGATTTATGTTGAAACAACATATAGCTAGTTTTTGAGCGCGAAATTTGACAACGTATAGAGTACTTTTTTCGTATACCACCTAGGTCAAAACTTCTTTGCCCCTCAGACTGTACTCGGACAGTGACACTCCTCCATAGACCCTCAATTCATTTGAATAAGTCCTTGACTAGGTTCAAAAGCAATTTATGTTGAAACACCATATAGCTAGTTTTTGAGCGCGAAATTTGACAACGTATAGAGTACTTTTTTCGTATACCACCTATGTCAAAAATTCTTTGCCCCTCAGACTGTACTCGGACAGTGACACTCCTCCTTAGACCCTCAATTCATTTGAAAAGGTCCTTGACTAGGTTCAAAAGCGATTTATGTTGAAACACCATATAGCTAGTTTTTGAGCGCGAAATTTGACAACGTATAGAGTACTTTTTTCGTATACCACCTAGGTCAAAAACTCTTTGCCCCTCAGACTGAACTCGGACAGTGACACTCCTCCTTAGACCCAAAATTCATTTGAATAAGTCCTTGACTAGGTTCAAAAGCGATTTATGTTGAAACAACATATAGCTAGTTTTTGAGCGCGAAATTTGACAACGCATAGAGTACTTTTTTCGTATACCACCTATGTCAAAAATTCTTTGCCCCTCAGACTGTACTCGGACAGTGACACTCCTCCTTAGACCCTCAATTCATTTGAATAAGTCCTTGAGTAGGTTCAAAAGCGATTTATGTTGAAACACCATATAGCTAGTTTTTGAGCGCGAAATTTGACAACGTATAGAGTACTTTTTTCGTATACCACCTAGGTCAAAAATTCTTTGCCCCTCAGACTGTACTCGGACAGTGACACTCCTCCTTAGACCCACAATTCATTTGAATAAGTCCTTGACTATGTTCAAAAGCGATTTATGTTGAAACAACATATAGCTAGTTTTTGAGCGCGAAATTTGACAACGTATAGAGTACTTTTTTCGTATACCACCCAGGTCAAAAATTCTTTGCCCCTCAGACTGTACTCGGACAGTGACACTCCTCCATAGACCCTCAATTCATTTGAATAAGTCCTTGACTAGGTTCAAAAGCAATTTATGTTGAAACACCATATAGCTAGTTTTTGAGCGCGAAATTTGACAACGTATAGAGTACTTTTTTCGTATACCACCTAGGTCAAAAATTCTTTGCCCCTCAGACTGTACTCGGACAGTGACACTCCTCCTTAGACCCACAATTCATTTGAATAAGTCCTTGACTAGGTTCAAAAGCGATTTATGTTGAAACAACATATAGCTAGTTTTTGAGCGCGAAATTTGACAACGTATAGAGTACTTTTTTCGTATACCACCTAGGTCAAAAAATTCTTTGCCCCTCAGACTGTACTCGGACAGTGACACTCCTCCTTAGACCCTCAATTCATTTGAATAAGTCCTTGACTAGGTTCAAAAGCGATTTATGTTGAAACACCATATAGCTATTTTTTGAGCGCGAAATTTGACAACGTATAGAGTACTTTTTTCGTATACCACTTAGGTCAAAAATTCTTTGCCCCTCAGATTGTATTCGGACATTGACACTCCTCCTTAGACCCTCAATTCATTTGAATAAGTCCTTGACTAGGTTCAAAAGCGATTTATGTTGAAACACCATATAGCTAGTTTTTGAGCGCGAAATTTGACAACGTATAGAGTACTTTTTTCGTATACCACCTAGGTCAAAAATTCTGTGCCCCTCAGACTGTACTTGGACAGTGACACTCCTCCTTAGGCCCTCAATTCATTTGAATAAGTCCTTGACTAGGTTCGAAAGCGATTTATGTTGAAACACCATATAGCTAGTTTTTGAGCGCGAAATTTGACAACGTATAGAGTACTTTTTTCGTACACCACCTAGGTCAAAAATTCTTTAACTCTCAGACTGTACTCGGACAGTGACACTCCTCCTTAGACCCTCAATTCATTTGAATAAGTCCTTGACTAGGTTCAAAAGCAATTTATGTCGAAACACCATATAGCTAGTTTTTGAGCGCGAAATTCGACAACGTATAGAGTACTTTATCCGTATACCATCTAAGTCAAATATTCTTTGCCCCTCAGACTGAACTCGGACAGTGACACTCCTCCTTAGACCCTCAATTCATTTGAATAAGTCCTTGACTAGGTTCGAAAGCGATTTATGTTGACACACCAAATAGCTAGTTTTTGAGCGCGAAATTTGACAACGTATAGAGTACTTTTTTCGTATACCACCTAGGTCAAAAATTCTTTGCCCCTTAGACTGTACTCGGACAGTGACACTCCTCCTTAGACCCTCAATTCATTTGAATAAGTCCTTGACTAGGTTCCAAAGCGATTTATGTTGAAACACCATATAGCTAGTTTTTGAGCGCGAAATTTGACAACGTATAGTGTACTTTTTTCGTATACCACCTAAGTCAAAAATTCTCTACCTCTCAGATTGTACTCGAACAGTGACACTCCTCCTTAGACCCTCAATTCATTTGAATAAGTCCTTGACTAGGTTCAAAAGCTATTTATGTTGAAACACCATATAGCTAGTTTTTGAGCGCGAAATTTGACAACGTATAGAGTACTTTTTTCGTATACCACCTAGGTCAAATATTCTTTGCCCTTCAGACTGAACTTGGACAGTGACACTCCTCCTTAGACCCTCAATTTATTTGAATAAGTCCTTGACTAGGTTCGAAAGCGATTTATGTTGAAACACCATATAGATAGTTTTTGAGCGCGAAATTTGACAACGTATAGAGTACTTTTTTCGTATACCACCTAGGTCAAAAATTCTTTACCTCTCAGACTGTACTCGGACAGTGACACTCCTCCTTAGACCCTCAATTCATTTGAATAAGTCCTTGACTAGGTTCGAAAGCGATTTATGTTGAAACACCATATAGCTATTTTTTGAGCGCGAAATTTGACAACGTATAGAGTACTTTTTTCGTATACCACCTAGGTCAAAAATTCTTTAACCCTCAGACTGTACTCGAACAGTGACACTCCTCCTTAGACCCTCAATTCATTTGAATAAGTCCTTGACTAGGTTCGAAAGCGATTTATGTTGAAACACCATATAGCTATTTTTTGAGCGCGAAATTTGACAACGTATAGAGTACTTTTTTCGTATACCACCTAGGTCAAAAATTCTTTGCCCCTCAGACTGTACTCGAACAGTGACACTCCTCCTTAGACCCTCAATTCATTTGAATAAGTCCTTGACTAGGTTCGAAAGCGATTTATGTTGAAACACCATATAGCTAGTTTTTGAGCGCCAAATTTGACAACGTATAGAGTATTTTTTTCGTATACCACCTAGGTCAAAAATTCTGTGCCCCTCAGACTGTACTCGGACAGTGATACTCCTCCTTAGACCCTCAATTCATTTGAATAAGTCCTTGACTAGGTTCGAAAGCGATTTATGTTGAAACACAATATAGCTAGTTTTTGAGCGCGAAATTTGGCAACGTATAGAGTACTTTTTTCGTATACCACCTAAGTCAAAAATTCTCTACCTATCAGACTGTACTCGGACAGTGACACTCCTCCTTAGACCCTCAATTCATTTGAATAAGTCCTTGACTAGGTTCGAAAGCAATTTATGTTGAAACACCATATAGCTAGTTTTTGAGCGCGAAATTTGACAACGTATAGAGTACTTTTTTCGTATACCACCTAGGTCAAAAATTTTTTACCTCTCAGACTGTACCCGGACAGTGAAACTCCTCCTTACACCCTCAATTCATTTGAATAGGTCCTTGACTAGGTTCAAAAGCGATTTATGTTGAAACACCATATAGCTATTTTTTGAGCGCGAAATTTGACAACGTATAGAGTAATTTTTTCGTACACCACATCGGTCAAAAATTTTTTACCTCTCAGACTGTACCCGGACAGTGAAACTCCTCCTTACACCCTCAATTCATTTGAATAGGTCCTTGACTAGGTTCAAAAGCGATTTATGTTGAAACACCATATAGCTAGTTTTTGAGCCCGAAACTTGACAACGTATAGAGTACTTTTTTCGTATACCACCTAGGTCATAAATTCTTTGCCCATCAGACTGTACTCGGACAGTGACACTCCTCCTTAGACCCTCAATTCATTTGAATAAGTCCTTGACTAGGTTCGAAAGCGATTTATGTTGAAACACCATATAGCTAGTTTTTGAGCGCGAAATTTGACAACGTATAGAGTACTTTTTTCGTATACCACCTAGGTCGAAATTTCTTTACCTCTCAGACTGTACTCGGACAGTGACACTCCTCCTTAGACCCTCAATTCATTTGAGTAAGTCCTTGACTAGGTTCAAAAGCGATTTATGTTGAAACACCATATAGCTAGTTTTTGAGCGCGAAATTTGACAACGTATAGAAAACTTTTTTCGTATACCACCTAGGTCAAAAATTCTTTAACCCTCGGACTGTACTCGGACAGTGACACTCCTCCTTAGACCCTCAATTCATTTAAATGAGTCCTTGACTAGGTTCAAAAGCGAGTTATGTTGAAACACCATATAGCTAGTTTTTGAGCGCGAAATTTGACAACGTATAGAGTACTTTTTTCGTATACCACCTAGGTCAAAAATTCTTTGCCCCTCAGACTGTACTCGGACAGTGACACTCCTCCGTAGACCCTCAATTCATTTAAATAAGTCCTTGACTAGGTTCAAAAGCGAGTTATGTTGAAACACCATAAAGCTAGTTTTTGAGCGCGAAATTTGACAACGTATAGAGTACTTTTTTCGTATACCACCTAAGTCAAAAATTCTTTGCCCCTCAGACTGTACTCAGACAGTGACACTCCTCCTTAGACCCTCAATTCATTTGAAGAAGTCCTTGACTAGGTTCAAAAGCGATTTATGTTGAAACACCATATAGCTAGTTTTTGAGCGCGAAATTTGACAACGTATAGAGTTCTTTTTTCGTATACCACCTAGCTCAGAAATTCTTTGCCCCTCAGACTGTACTCGGACAGTGACACTCCTCCTTAGACCCTCAATTCATTTGAATAAGTCCTTGACTAGGTTCAAAAGCGATTTATGTTGAAACACCATATAGCTAATTTTTGAGCGCGAAATTTGACAACGTATAGAGTACTTTTTTCGTATACCACCTAGCTCAGAAAATCTTTGCCCCCCAGACTGTACTCGGACAGTGACACTCCTCCTCAGACCCTCAATTCATTTGAATAAGTCCTTGACTAAGTTCAAAAGCGAGTTATGTTGAAACACCATATAGCTATTTTTTGAGCGCGAAATTTGACAACGTATTGAGTACTTTTTTTGTAGGCCACCTAGATCAAAAATTACCTCTCTGTTAGAACCTACCTGGGTTATGACACTCCTACATAGACCCTCAATTGATTTGAACATGTCCTTGACTACATTGAAAATCACTTTTTATGAAACTGCTACCACTACACAAGACCGAGCACGACAGCACGAGTATTGGTTCGTTCCATCACATTTTTTTATAGTACAAAGCCAAAATAAGCGCGAAGAACATTCTGTGCTCAGCACACTGCAGTGTGAGCTCAACTACTGAAGAACTTTTTTTTGTTATCATCTGAGTGCAACACTTTGCGCTCCAACTCAACATAAAAATTGGATTCCAAGCTAAACCATAAAAATAGAGGATTCAAAGATTCGAGGTTTTAACTCACGTTTCACAATCCTTGCGTGTTGTAGTCTGTCACGATGTTAGCAATGGATTATTTTACTTTACAATCAATCTGAAATGAAAATCTGATTAAAGTTGCGAATAGGAACGTGAAAGGGACCGGTCACTAAGAAGTCAAAACAACCGAATGTTTCGGGGCCAATTTCTCAAAAACGGCTGAAAGAAAAAATACGCCCATCACAGGAATTAAAGTACGGCTTAAGCCGAGTTGAATTGAACACACAGATTCGAAATCGGTTAACTCTACGACGAGTAATTAGCAAAACTAAGTACGGTTCCAAAGTCCCAAATTGACCCAAAACGACTGACGTTTCGCTAAAATACACACTAATTTCTCAATAACGGCGGAACGAATTTACACGAAATTTACAGGAATTAAAGTAGGGCTCATGGTGATCCAAAGTCGGTTCACTCTATGAGGAGATATTTCAAAATTAAGGTACCGTACCGATGACCAATATGGGACCCGGTCCGACTGCCGTTTCGCTAAAAAAAAATCATGAACATTTGGGAATGATATACATAAAATATATATGGACACACTCCCTACTAACACAGCAATCTGACACACTAAAATTTACCGTTCAATTCGAACAAATCAAGGTTTAATATAGTACTCAAGGTAGTGTTTATCTCCTCAGGAGGTCAATCTGGGGCCAAGTTTACTGGCCAATTTCTCGAAAACGGCTGAACAAACAAAACCCCTTAATAGAGTTTGTAGCACGGCTTGAGATACGCATCATATTAAAAAATGAGCCCAATCGGTACATTCTTCAAGGAGTTATAGCAGATATAAGGCACCGTACCAAATGGACCTAGAGGAGAGAAACACCACCTTCAGAGCTAAAATTGAACACCTAAACTCCAGAAAACGCTATATAAAGTATACATATTCGGAAACTACATTAGACAGGCAATTTAAGACAGTAATTTTCATACCCGAACTGATAAAATTCAAAGCTTCAAGAAGTGACCGGATGCTGTCAACCGCTTCTAAAGGTAAAATCAAGGGCAACTTTACTGGCCAATTTCTCTGAAACGGCGAAACAAAAATAAACGCCCTGCGCACTGCTTGAGTAGCACTGCTTGAGTAGCACTGCTTTTGTAGCACTGCTTGAGATACGCATCATTTTAAAAAATGATCCTAATCGGTACATTCTTCAAGGAGTTATAGCAATAATAAGGTACCGTACCAAATGCCCAAAAAAGCGAAGTGACACCTGTTCAGAGCCAAAATTGACAATCTCAACTACATAATATAATATATAAAATATATATGGGGATACTCCCCACTAACTGAGGATTCTGAAACACTAACATTTATTTCGCAAATCAGCTGTTTTGTTGTGCCGAAAATTGGGTACATCCAGAACAGCCCAAAAACTCGACTTTTTTCAAATTTAAGCACTAATAACTTTCTGATAAGACCGATTTGAGAATTCAACCAAATACTGCAAGCAAGCAAAGTTCAGTTCCAACAAAATGCGACCACTCCCGTTTAATTTGGTCCAGTACTTCAGCAGATATTAACAAAATACTGTTCTGTACCCCATTTTTTGGGCTAAAATCGAAGCCCAAGATCTCCGGAACCGACGTAAAACAACGGGAAACAGCGTTCCCTGCGTATTTGTGGGTGTAATTCTGGTCCACTTCCACGTTCTAGGTCACGGCAAACCTTCATCGTGAGGTGGGGAAAATTTCCCACCTCACCATGAAGGTTATGATGTTTTGTGTGTTTTGACATAAAACAACAACCACAGAAATTTGATGAAATCGTGAAAAAAGAAAAATTGTTGAATTAACCCGATTATTTGATACAATTAGCTCCAACAACTTAAATAGTGTCTGGAAAACACAAAACGCAAGCCGAAAAACTTGTTTAATTGCGCAAAACACCACACAGACATGAAAATTGAGAAGAGATTGGCCAAAATCGAGGTTCGGCGCATACAGGGCTAAAGTTGACCTTCTCAACTCGATAAAACCATATGAAAAATATATATGGAAACACTCTTCACTATCTGAGGAAACTAACGAACCCATATATGATGGTTAATCGGGTATTGTGGGGTACAGAAACTTGGGTGGACACCAAGATGACCCAAAAATGCTACTTTTTGCAACTTTCTCCTTGAATAACTTCTATACCAGGGCGTGTCAGTGTAATTACTACTCATCAAAAGCAGAAGGGGTCTGGTACAGACAAAATGAGCCGTTATAGGTACAATATCGTCAATGCACGACGATACAGTTGTTCAATTAAGCAAAACACCACTCAGCCCAAAATTTGAGTACGGATTCGTTTTTCCACATTCATCATTGAATAACAGTTCTAAAGAATATTTTTCAGGACTGTCACCAGCCATTTCAGAGAAGAACGTCTTAATAGCAACAGAACAAGCCAATAATCACTCGTTTTGGCCAAAAATTCAATGAGAAATTCGAAAAAGTACAAAACATTAAGCTCCTTTTTCAATGTGATAAAAATAAGTTCTTTCCTCCAGTTTTCTGATAAAGCCAACGTAAGGAATCTATCAACCCTGTATACAAGGAGAGTTTAGGAACAACAAAATGCGCAAATGGCCGTCCCATTTAGTACAGTACTTTTGGAGAAATCGTCAAACACATGAAGCGTACCTCCGTCTTCTAGACCCCAAATTCTCGCAAAATTATGCAAAACGACTAAAAACGGTACCAATCGGACACTTCAGAACCTAATTAAAGTCCACTGAGTAGTTACTGAACACCCAAGAAACCCACTGCGAAGTGGGAAAAAATTCTAGAGGCCAGGTTATTTTGTGTGTTTTGATAAAAAAAAAAGACAGAAGACCTCTAACTAGAACTTTTTGATTTCGCAAAGAATGAACATTTGATTATTTCCCAAAAGCTGAGTTGTGGAAAACTTCAGGGACTACAACAAAGCCAAAACAACACAATTTGCAAGCAACAACAACCAATTTAGATGAAGAACTATATCAGAACTGAAAAACAATTAAAAAATATATTTTTTTTTAATTTTTAAGGTTTACAGCTTAATAGCTTTCTGTGCAGGCCAATTTAGACACAAATTCAAGACCGCAGACATTTGATAAACTTAAAGTAAAAAAATGCGACTATGCTTGGCCAATTTGGCAAAGTAGTTCAGGAAAAATTGTCAGAAACAATAAGCGTGCCCTCAAATATGTAATTTTTTTTTTCATTTTTCCAAAGTTAAACATTAATATCTTTTTGATTAGGGCAACTTGAGAAACCAATGAACACTAAAAGCAGTGAAAATTTAGGGTCAGCAAAACGCAACAATGCCCGTACTATTTGATACAGTAGTTTCGAAGAAATCATAAAACACATGAAGCGAACCCCGATTTCTGGGCCATTAGGAGACCCCCAAATTCTCGCAAAATTATGCAAAACGACTAAAAACTGTGCCACTCGGACACTTCTGAACGCAATTCCAGTCCACTTTGTAGTCACTGAACACCCAAGATCTCCACTAAGGAGTGGGAAAAAATTCCCACCTCGCCCTAAAGGCCAGGTTGTTTTGTGTGTTTTGATAAAAAAGACCTCTAACAAGAATTTCATGATTTCGCAAAGAATGAAAAATCGATGATTTCCCAAAAACTAACTTTCGAAAAACGTAAGAAACTGAAACAAAGCCAAAATAACACAATTTGTTAGCAACAATAACCAACTAAGAAGAAAAACTACATCAGAACTGAAAAACAATTAAAATATTTTTTTTTAATTTTTAAGATTTACAGCTTACTAACGTCCTGAGCAGGCCAATTTAAATACCAAATGAAGACAGCAAACACCGGAAAAACCTACATTCAACAAAACGACACTATGCTCGGCCAAATTGGCAGAGTAGATCAAGAAAAATCGTCAGAAACAATAAGCGAGCCCCAAAAAAATTAAGGTTTACTTCAACTTTTTCAAGTTTAAACATTAGTAACTTGTTTTTAGGCCAAGTTGGGAAACCAACTAAACACTGCAAACAAAGTCATTCGGTGTTCATCAAAAAAGACAATGGCCGTTCAATTTGGTACAGTAGTTTTGGAGAAATCGTCAAACGCATGAAGCGTACCCGCGAATTTTGGGCTAATGGGAGACACCAACTTCTCAAACAATTGAGCAGAACGGCTAAAAACGGTGCAACGTTGACAATTCTGAACGTAATTCAAGTCCACTTAGTAGTTATGAACACCCAAGACCACTACTGTGAACTGGGAGAAAATTCCCACCTCGCCCTTGAGGCCGGTGTCTTTTGTGTGATTTGACAAAAAAAGATTTGGAACAAGAGTTATTAAAAGCACCATAGAACTGAAATGCCATATTTTTGAAACAGTTTTTTTCTTTCTATGAGATGACTTTAAGATTGGTTGAACGAACTAATATATCATTTCTACAATTAGTTTGTTGCGGTACATTGCAAAATATCAGAAATAAAAAACTCCGACTGTTGCTTTCTCTTTGTCCCAAAAAGAAGCATTACCTAGCATAAGATCAAAAACGAAGTTAATCTTTGATTTACCAGAAAGCCAAGGTTGATTTTCTGACATGAAGATTGAACAATAAATCGAATGAAAGAAGAACAAAAGATGAATTTTCAAAAACACATCGATTTTTTTTTAATGAAAACACTTCAAGGACATTAACACTAATAGCTATCAACTGAAGGCATCATGGGCTAATTTAAATCTCCTTAGGAAGATAATTAGACTTCAAACTGATTGGTATTTTTTTACGACAACAAAATCATGCTAAATTACGGACAGGATCAGTAACAAAAAGTCCCAACTGTTTGTTTCTCTAAAAATAATTTGTTGTAATGAAAGATAAGAGAAATATTGAAATATTTCTGTTTTTTATTAGTTAAATTGAACTTTAAAAAGACGGATTTGATTGCCCCGAGTAATTTCTATTTTTTTGTCGGAAAGTTGTAAGTGAATTCAAAATCTTGCAAGAATCTTGCAAGATGCTTGCAAGATTTCACATTCAAAAGGCGTTGACGAAAAAAGTCATTTATTTTCAGTTTTGCTGATCAAGAATTCTGATATAAGTCATGATATCTGGTTTTCAGTTAGTTTTAGCTACCAAAAACACATAAATATTTTTTCCGGAATTCAAAATCTTGTAAGATTCTTGCAAGATTTTGCATCCTGGCTATTTTTTTTTCATTGAATTAGGCTTCGTAACTTGTTCAGTAAACAAAAACTTGCTTCAAAGATGTTTCTTAAAACACGTGTACCGAGATTTATTTTTTGGCCTTGATTGATATCTTGCAAGATTCTTGCAAGAATCTTGCAAGTTTTGAATCATCTTGCAAGATTCTTGCAAGATTTGAATCCGCTCATCAC
>NW_027449221.1:0-38210 GCF_964194025.1 Convolutriloba macropyga
ACCTTGTTGGACTATAATATAGGGCACCTGCTTGCCATTAACATTGAAATTCACATGCTGTCCCTTTTTCTGGGCCAATTTATCCATAAGACTCATCTCGCTATCCCACAACTCGGATTTTTTGTCAATTATTCGCGCGTCATCTTCTCTTTCTGACAAGATCAGCCACGAATAATGGCATTTATTGGAAGACATTTGTGGCGGTCTGAAAGGTAGCAGATCCTGCATTTCAAAAAGCAAAAAACAGGTCATAACAGTAACTTGTTGGGTGTCAGGGTGAAAAATTATAAACCAACAATTTTATTTTGAGTAACTGGACAATAAAATTGAGTAACTGGTCAAGAGCATCAATCAACTTTTGTAATAGAGACAACTACAACTCGAAAGGAAACAAATCTCCAGAGACAGTACGAAATAGTAAATTACATTTCAAAACTTTGCTTTTGTTTGCGACGAGAATACCTAATTGTAATCTAACAAGGATTGCCACTAGAATCTATGAAACTGTTTTCATATACCATTCTCTACTGGACTAATATCGTCAGAATTTACAGAAACTGTGGTGTCAAAACTCTCATCTTTCGTTAAGTCAACCAACTCGACAGCAGCATTCTCTAGTTTTCTCACGCGCTCGGATATTTCTTCAACCTTTTTCCTTAGCTCATCTAGTTCTCGTTGGATGCGATTATCAGCCTCAGCTACATTCTCTCTTGGAACAGAACTCAAAGTGTCGTCTCTTTTACATTGAACTCCAGATTCATCAACATAAATTTTACTTTGATGCATTGCCACTGAAAATGTTCTAGCGTTTTTGAAAAATAAAACCAGTTTATTCAAGAAATCACAACACCAAAAATGAAGAGCCTCTCGTTGACATCTAACATCAAACCTTAAGACCTCATCAAAGAACTCATCGAAGCACACACACACATATATAAGTTAAAGCACGTTTTCGGAACACTTCATTTTGATTCTGGCCGAAGCAGATAAAGCACCTGCTCGAAACACGCAAAAATTTTAGCCGAAGCGGGTAAAGCACCTGCTAAAAACACGCAAACTTATATTTACTCCAAGCAGTTAACGCACCTGCTAAAAACATGCGAAATATTTTGCCGAGGCAGGTAAAGCACCTGCTAGAACCACGCAATTTTTTTTAGCCGAAGCAGGTAAAACTCTGATCGGATAAAACTAACTTGATTCAATTCGTTCAATGAAAATTTCAACATTTAGTAAACAAATACTATAAAACAGCATTAAAACAATCAATCGCAAGGCCAAGACAATTGAGCAACAAGGACATCAAACATCACATAAACAATTTTTCGCGCAGGACTTTGTTCATGCCGCACGCTAAATTTTGGCGACCTTGCAGAGTAAGATGAACGCCATCAGATTCAAGAAAACACTTCTTTTTGTGGACCTCTTGATGCATTTTGAAAGACGGCAGCGAAGAGTTCGTCAGAATGGCATTGAACCGATCTATGTTTGTATGTTTTGCATTCAGTCTCTTCAGGACTGTACATACAACAGCCTTTGGCTTTTGAGACAAATTGCGGATTTCAAAGAAAAGTTGTTGAATTTCTTTGAAGACTTCTTCAGGCTCTTGTCCGGCTGCATCGAATTTGGACCAATTATTGCCGCCTAATAGGAGAATGACATTCCGATAGCTTGTTAGAGTGTCCAGAAGTGCATGAAATTCTGAGACCACTCCACCGGAAAGAGAATAAACAATGCAATTGTTGACGCACAAGTTGTCAACAACAGAGTCAACAATAATTGCTGTATGAACTTTTTCTTCGTTGGCAAAATTGGAAAAGAGAAATTCAAGTTGTCGTCCAGTTGTTGGTTGCTTGATAATTCGCCCCTGGACTTGTGCGGGTGAGAACGCCGGTTTGAATTTCTTCCGGGGTGTAGCTTCAGTATCAGTGGCAAAAGGAACGCCAAGTCGCATTGGTTCCATAACAGCTAAACACAAACTTTTTCAAAAACATAAACAAAACTTTTGGTATTTGAGAGTTCACATACTAGTGGTTGTCTGAGATAATAAATTTTCCAACATAATCCAATAAAATTTGATTAATTTTAAATTGTTTTTCGGTAAAATTGCCAGAAAATTTTTTTTTGTATACCAACTAGGTCAAAAATTCTTTCTCTATCAGACTGTACTCGGACAGTGACACTCCTCCCTCGACCCTCAATTCATTTGAATAAGTACTTGACTAGGTTGAAAAGCAATTTATGTTGAAACACTATATAGCGATTTGAGCGCGAAATTTGACAACGTATCGAGTACTTTTTTCGTATACCGCCTAGGTCAAAAAAATTTTCCCTCTCAGACTGTACTCAAACAGTGACACTCCTCCCTAGACCCTCAATTCATTTGAATAAGTCCTTGACTAGGTTGAAAAGCAATTTATGTTGGAACACTATATAGTGAGTTTTTCAGCGCGAAATTTGACAACGTACCGAGTACTTTTTTTGTATACCACCTAGGTCGAAAATTCTTCCACTCCCAGACTGTACTCGGACCTTGACACTCCTCTCTAGACCCTCAGTTCATTTGAATAAGTCCTTGACTAGGTTGAAAAGCAATTTGTTGAAACACTATATAGCGATTTTTTGAGCGCGAAATTTGACGTATCGAGTACTATTTTCGTATACCACCTAGGTCAAAAAAATTTTCCCTCTCAGACTGTACTCAGACAGTGACACTACTCCCTAGACCCTCAATTCATTTTAATAAGTCCTTGACTAGGTTGAAAACCAATTTATGTTGAAACACTAAATAGCGAGTTTTTTAGCGCGAAATTTGACAACGTATCAAGTACTTTTTTTGTATACCAACTAGGTCAAAAATTCTTTCTCTATCAGACTGTACTCGGACAGTGACACTCCTCCCTAGACCCTCAATTCATTTGAATAAGTCCTTGACTAGGTTGAAAAGCAATTTATGTTGAAACACTATACAGCGATTTTTTGAGAGCCAAATTTTACAACGTATCGAGTACTTTTTTCGTATACCGCCTAGGTCAAAAAAATTTTTCCCTCTCAGACTGTACTCAGACGGTGACACTCCTCCCTAGACCCTCAATTCATTTTAATAAGTCCTTGACTAGATTGAAAACCAATTTATGTTGAAACACTAAAAAGCGAGTTTTTTAGCGCGAAATTTGACAACGTATCAAGTACTTTTTTTGTATACCAACTAGGTCAAAAATTCTTTCTCTATCAGACTGTACTCGGACAGTGACACTCCTCCCTAGACCCTCAATTCATTTGAATAAGTCCTTGACTAGGTTGAAAAGCAATTTATGTTGAAACACTATATAGCGATTTTTTGAGCGCCAAATTTTACAACGTATCGAGTACTTTTTTCGTATACCGCCTAGGTCAAAAAAATTTTTCCCTCTCAGACTGTACTTAGACAGTGACACTCCTCCCTAGACCCTCAATTCATTTGAATAAGTCCTTGACTAGGTTGAAAAGCAATTTATGTTGGAACACTATATAGTGAGTTTTTCAGCGCGAATTTTGACAACGTACCGAGTACTTTTTTCGTATACCACCTAGGTCAAAAATTCTTTCACTCCAAGACTGTATTCGGACCTTGACACTCCTCTCTAGACCCTCAGTTCATTTGAATAAGTCCTTGACTAGGTTGAAAAGCAATTTGTTGAAACACTATATAGCGATTTTTTGAGCGCCAAATTTGAAAACGTATCGAGTAATTTTTTCCTATACCGCCTAGGTCAAAAAAAATTTTTCCCTCTCAGACTGTACTCAGACAGTGACACTCCTCCCTAGACCCTCAATTCATTTGAATAAGTCCTTGACTAGGTTGAAAAGCAATTTATGTTGGAACACTATATAGTGAGTTTTTCAGCGCGAAATTTGACAACGTACCGAGTACTTTTTTCGTATACCACCTAAGTCAAAAATTCTTTCACTCCAAGACTGTATTCGGACTTTGACACTCCTCTCTAGACCCTCAGTTCATTTGAATAAGTCCTTGACTAGGTTGAAAAGCAATTTGTTGAAACACTATATAGCGATTTTTTGAGCGCGAAATTTGACAACGTATCGAGTACTTTTTTTTGTATACCAACTAGGTCAAAAATTCTTTCTCTATCAGACTGTACTCGGACAGTGACACTCCTCGCTAGACCCTCAATTCATTTGAATAAGTCCTTGACTAGGTTGAAAAGCAATTTATGTTGAAACACTATATAGCGATTTTTTGAGCGCGAAATTTGACAACGTATCGAGTACTTTTTTTGTATACCAACTAGGTCAAAAATTCTTTCTCTATCAGACTGTACTCGGACAGTGACACTCCTCCCTACACCCTCAATTCATTTGAATAAGTGCTTGACTAGGTTGAAAAGCATTTATGTTGGAACACTATATAGTGAGTTTTTCAGCGCTAAATTTGACAACGTACCGAGTACTTTTTTCGTATACCACCTAGGTCAAAAACTCTTTCACTCCAAGACTGTATTCGGACCTTGACACTCCTCTCTAGACCCTCAGTTCATTTAAATAAGTCCTTGACTAGGTTGAAAAGCAATTTGTTGAAACACTATATAGCGATTTTTTGAGCGCCAAATTTGAAAACGTATCGAGTAATTTTTTCCTATACCGCCTAGGTCAAAAAAATTTTTCCCTCTCAGACTGTACTCAGACAGTGACACTCCTCCCTAGACCCTCAATTCATTTGAATAAGTCCTTGACTAGGTTGAAAAGCAATTTATGTTGGAACACTATATAGTGAGTTTTTCAGCGCGAAATTTGACAACGTACCGAGTACTTTTTTCGTATACCACCTAGGTCAAAAATTCTTTCACTCCCAGACTGTACTCGGACCTTGACACTCCTCTCTAGACCCTCAATTCATTTGAATAAGTCCTTGACTAGGTTGAAAAGCAATTTATGTTGAAACACTATATAGCGACTTTTTGAGCGCGAAATTTGACAACGTATCGAGTACTTTTTTTGTATACCAACTAGGTCAACAATTCTTCCTCTATCAGACTGTACTCGGACAGTGACACTCCTCCTAGACCCTAAATTCATTTGAATAAGTCCTTGACTAGGTTGAAAAGCAATTTATGTTGAAACACTATATAGCGATTTTTTGAGCGCGAAATTTGACAACGTATCGAGTACTTTTTTCGTATACCACCTAGTTCAAAAAAATTTTCCCTCTCAGACTGTACTCAGACAGTGACACTCCTCCTTAGACCCTCAATTCATTTTAATAAGTCCTTGACTAGGTTGAAAACCAATTTATGTTGAAACACTAAATAGCGAGTTTTTTAGCGCGAAATTTGACAACGTATCGAGTACTTTTTTTGTATACCAACTAGGTCAAAAATTCTTTCTCTATCAGACTGTACTCGGACAGTGACATTCCTCCCTAGACCCTCAATTCATTTGAATAAGTCCTTGACTAGGTTGAAAAGCAATTTATGTTGAAACACTAAATAGCGATTTTTTGAGCGCGAAATTTGACAACGTATCGAGTACTTTTTTCGTATACCACCTTGGTCAAAAATTCTTTCACTCCCAGACTGTACTCGGACCTCGACACTCCTCTCTAGACCCTCAATTCATTTGAATAAGTCCTTGACTAGGTTGAAAAGCAATTTATGTTGAAACACTATATAGCGATTTTTTTAGCGCGAAATTTGACAACGTATCGAGTACTTTTTTTGCATACCAACTAGGTCAAAAATTCTTTCTCTATCAGACTGTACTCGGACAGTGATACTCCTCCCTAGACCCTCAATTCATTTGAATAAGTCCTTGACTAGGTTGAAAAGCAATTTATGTTGAAACACTATATAGCGATTTTTTGAGCGCGAAATTTGACAACGTTTTTTCGTATACCACCTAGGTCAAAAAAATTTTCCCTCTCAGACTGTACTCAGACAGTGAAACTCCTCCCTAGACCCTCAATTTATTTTAATAAGTCCTTGACTAGGTTGAAAACCAATTTATGTTGAAACACTAAATAGCGAGTTTTTTGAGCGCGAAATTTGACAACGTATCGAGTACTTTTTTCGTATACCACCTTGGTCAAAAATTCTTTCACTCCCAGACTGTACTCGGACCTCGACACTCCTCTATAGACCCTCAATTCATTTGAATAAGTCCTTGACTAGGTTGAAAAGCAATTTATGTTGAAACACTATATAGCGATTTTTTTAGCGCGAAATTTGACAACGTATCGAGTACTTTTTTTGCATACCAACTAGGTCAAAAATTCTTTCTCTATCAGACTGTACTCGGACAGTGACACTCCTCCCTAGACCCTCAATTCATTTGAATAAGTCCTTGACTAGGTTGAAAAGCAATTTATGTTGAAACACTATATAGCGATTTTTTGAGCGCGAAATTTGACAACGTTTTTTCGTATACCACCTAGGTCAAAAAAATTTTCCCTCTCAGACTGTACTCAGACAGTGAAACTCCTCCCTAGACCCTCAATTTATTTTAATAAGTCCTTGACTAGGTTGAAAACCAATTTATGTTGAAACACTAAATAGCGAGTTTTTTAGCGCGAAGTTTGACAACGTATCGAGTACTTTTTTTGTATACCAACTAGTTCAAAAATTCTTTCTCTGTCAGACTGCACTCGGACAGTGATACTCCTCGCTAGACCCTCAATTCATTTGAATAAGTCCTTGACTAGGTTGAAAAGCAATTTATGTTGAAACACTATATAGCGATTTTTTGAGCGCGAAATTTGACAACGTATCGAGTACTTTTTTTGTATACCAACTAGGTCAAAAATTCTTTCTCTATCAGACTGTACTCGGACAGTGACACTCCTCCCTACACCCTCAATTCATTTGAATAAGTCCTTGACTAGGTTGAAAAGCAATTTATGTTGGAACACTATATAGTGAGTTTTTCAGCGCGAAATTTGACAACGTACCGAGTACTTTTTTCGTATACCACCTAGGTCAAAAATTCTTTCACTCCCAGACTGCACTCGGACCTTGACACTCCTCTCTAGACCCTCAATTCATTTGAATAAGTCCTTGACTAGGTTGAAAAGCAATTTATGTTGAAATACTATATAGCGATTTTTTGAGCGCGAAATTTGACAACGTATCGAGTACTTTTTTTGTATACCAACTAGGTCAACAATTCTTTCTCTATCAGACTGTACTCGGACAGTGACACTCCTCCTAGATCCTCAATTCATTTGAATAAGTCCTTGACTAGGTTGAAAAGCAATTTTTGTTGAAACAATATATAGCGATTTTTTGAGCGCGAAATTTGACAACGTATCGAGTACTTTTTTCGTAGACCACCTAGGTCAAAAAAATTTTCCCTCTCAGACTGTACTCAGACAGTGACACTCCTCCTTAGACCCTCAATTCATTTTAATAAGTCCTTGACTAGTTTCAAAACCAATTTATGTTGAAACACTAAATAGCGAGTTTTTTAGCGCGAAATTTGACAACGTATCGAGTACTTTTTTTGTATAACAACTAGGTCAAAAATTCTTTCTCTATCAGACTGTACTCGGACAGTGACAATCCCTCCTCCCTAGACCCTCAATTCATTTGAATAAGCCCTTGACTAGGTTAAAAAGCAATTTTTGTTGAAACACTATATAGCGATTTTTTGAGCGCGAAATTTGACAACGTATCGAGTACTTTTTTCGTATACCACCTAGGTCAAAAAAATTTTCCCTCTCAGACTGTACTCAGACAATTACACTCCTCCCTAGACCCTCAATTCATTTTAATAAGTCCTTGACTAGGTTGAAAACCAAATTATGTTGAAACACTAAATAGCGAGTTTTTTAGCGCGAAATTTGACAACGTATCGAGTACTTTTTTTGTATACCAACTAGGTCAAAAATTCTTTCTCTATCAGACTGTACTCGGACAGTGACACTCCTCCCTAGACCCTCAATTCATTTGAATAAGTCCTTGACTAGGTTGAAAAGCAATTTATGTTGAAACACTACAAAGCGATTTTTTTAGCGCGAAATTTGACAACGTATCGAGTACTTTTTTTGTATACCAACTAGGTCAAAAATTCTTTCTCTATCAGACTGTACTCGGACAGTGACACTCCTCCCTAGACCCTCAATCTATTTGAATAAGTCGTTGACTAGGTTGAAAAGCAATTTATGTTGAAACACTATATAGCGATTTTTTGAGCGCGAAATTTGACAACGTTTTTTCGTATACCACCTAGGTCAAAAAAATTTTCCCTCTCAGTCTGTACTCAGACAGTGACACTCCTCCCTAGACCCTCAATTCATTTTAATAAGTCCTTGACTAGGTTGAAAACCAATTTATGTTGAAACACTAAATAGCGAGTTTTTTAGCGCGAAATTTGACAACGTATCGAGTACTTTTTTTGTATACCAACTAGGTCAAAAATTCTTTCTCTATCAGACTGTACTCGGACAGTGACACTCCTCCCTAGACCCTCAATTCATTTGAATAAGTCCTTGACTAGGTTGAAAAGCAATTTATGTTGAAACACTATATAGCGATTTTTTGAGCGCGAAATTTGACAACGTATCGAGTACTTTTTTCGTATATCACCTAGGTCAAAAATTCTTTCACTCCCAGACTGTACTCGGACCTTGACACTCCTCTCTAGACCCTCAATTCATTTGAATAAGTCCTTGACTAGGTTGAAAAGCAATTTATGTTGAAACACTATATAGCGATTTTTTGAGCGCGAAATTTGACAACGTATCGAGTACTTTTTTTGTATACCAACTAGGTCAAAAATTCTTTCACTCCCAGACTGTACTCGGACCTTGACACTCCTCTCTAGACCCTCAATTCATTTGAATAAGTCCTTGACTAGGTTGAAAAGCAATTTATGTTGAAACACTATATAGCGATTTTTTGAGCGCGAAATTTGACAACGTATCGAGTACTTTTTTTGTATACCAACAAGGTCAAAAATTCTTTCTCTATCAGACTGTATTCGGACAGTGACACTCCTCCCTAGACCCTCAAATCATTTGAATAAGTCCTTGACTAGGTTGAAAAGCAATTTATGTTGAAACACTATATAGCGATTTTTTGAGCGCGAAATTTGACAACGTTTTTTCGTATACCACCTAGGTCAAAAAAATTTTCCCTCTCAGACAGTACTCAGACAGTGACACTCCTCCCTAGACCCTCAATTCATTTTAATAAGTCCTTGACTAGGTTGAAAAGCAATTTATGTTGAAACACTATATAGCGATTTTTTGAGCGCGAAATTTGACAACGTATCGAGTACTTTTTTTGTATACCAACTAGGTCAAAAATTCTTTTACTCCCAGACTGTACTCGGACCTTGACACTCCTCTCTAGACCCTCAATTCATTTGAATAAGTCCTTGACTAGGTTGAAAAGCAATTTATGTTGAAACACTATATAGCGATTTTTTGAGCGCGAAATTTGACAACGTATCGAGTACTTTTTTTGTATACCAACAAGGTCAAAAATTCTTTCTCTATCAGACTGTACTCGGACAGTGACACTCCTCCCTAGACCCTCAAATCATTTGAATAAGTCCTTGACTAGGTTGAAAAGCAATTTATGTTGAAACACTATATAGCGATTTTTTGAGCGCGAAATTTGACAACGTTTTTTCGTATACCACCTAGGTCAAAAAAATTTTCCCTCTCAGACAGTACTCAGACAGTGACACTCCTCCCTAGACCCTCAATTCATTTTAATAAGTCCTTGACTAGGTTGAAAACCAATTTATGTTGAAACACTAAATAGCGAGTTTTTTAGCGCGAAATTTGACAACGTATCGAGTACTTTTTTTGTATACCAACTAGGTCAAAAATTCTTTCTCTATCAGACTGTACTCGGACAGTGACACTCCTCCCTAGACCCTCAATTCATTTGAATAAGTCCTTGACTAGGTTGAAAAGCAATTTATGTTGAAACACTATATAGCGATTTTTTGAGCGCGAAATTTGACAACGTATCGAGTACTTTTTTCGTATTCCACCTAGGTCAAAAATTCTTTCACTCCCAGACTGTACTCGGACCTTGACACTCCTCTCTAGACCCTCAATTCATTTGAATAAGTCCTTGACTAGGTTGAAAAGCAATTTATGTTGAAACACTATATAGCGATTTTTTGAGCGCGAAATTTGACAACGTATCGAGTACTTTTTTTGTATACCAACTAGGTCAAAAATTCTTTCACTCCCAGACTGTACTCGGACCTTGACACTCCTCTCTAGACCCTCAATTCATTTGAATAAGTCCTTGACTAGGTTGAAAAGCAATTTATGTTGGAACACTTTATAGTGAGTTTTTCAGCGCGAAATTTGACAACGTACCGAGTACTTTTTTTTGTATACTAACTAGGTCAAAAATTCTTTCTCTATCAGACTGTACTCGGGCAGTGACACTGCTCCCTAGACCCTCAATTCATTTGAATAAGTCCTTGACTAGGTTGAAAAGCAATTTATGTTGAAACACTATATAGCGATTTTTTGAGCGCGAAAATTGACAACGTATCGAGTACTTTTTTTTGTATACTAACTAGGTCAAAAATTCTTTCTCTATCAGACTGTACTCGGGCAGTGACACTGCTCCCTAGACCCTCAATTCATTTGAATAAGTCCTTGACTAGGTTGAAAAGCAATTTATGTTGAAGCACTATATAGCGATTTTTTGAGCGCGAAATTTGACAACGTATCGAGTACTTTTTTCGTGTACCATCTAGGTCAAAAATTCTTTCACTCCCAGACTGTACTCGGACCCTGACACTCCTCTCTAGACCCTCAATTCATTTGAATAAGTCCTTGACTAGGTTGAAAAGCAATTTATGTTGAAACACTATATAGCGATTTTTTGAGCGCGAAATTTGACAACGTATCGAGTACTTTTTTTGTATACCAACTAGGTCAAAAATTCTTTCTCTATCAGACTGTACTCGGACAACGACACTCCTCCCTAGACCCTCAATTCATTTGAATAAGTCCTTGACTAGGTTGAAAAGCAATTTATGTTGAAACACTAAATAGCGAGTTTTTTAGCGCGAAATTTGACTACGTATCGAGTACTTTTTTTTATACCAACTAGGTCGAAAATTCTTTCTCTATCAGACTGTACTCGGACAGTGACACTCCTCCCTAGACCTTCAATCCATTTAAATAAGTCCTTGACTAGGTTGAAAAGCAATTTATGTTGGAACACTATATAGTGAGTTTTTCAGCGCGAAATTTGACAACGTACCGAGTACTTTTTTCGTACACCACCTAGGTCAAAAATTCTTTCACTCCCAGGCTGTACTCGGACCTTGAGACTCCTCTCTAGACCCTCAATTCATTTGAATAAGTCCTTGACGAGGTTGAAAAGCAATTTATGTTTGAACACTATATAGTGAGTTTTTCAGCGCGAAATTTGACAACGTACCGAGTACCTTTTTCGTATACCACCTAGGTCAAAAATTCTTTCACTCCTAGACTGTACTAGGACCTTGACACTCCTCTCTAGACCCTCAATTGATTTGATTAAGTCCTGCTAAGTACTTAGGAAATCAAAGCCACAGAGCATTCAGTCATCATGTCCTTTTTTTCAATTGGTACCAAACGCTCGTTCGATTATAGTTTCCCGAAAAGCGCACCAAAAACGTTCACCATAGACTTAAAAATTTTACACGATGCTATTGTAACTCATATTAACAAGTTATCGACCTTAACCACTCTGAGTGAAAAAAAATTGAAGATCGAGCAGCGAGCATGTGGTCATTTCCGGAGGTTCGAGGTCAAAAATTGTTAATAACTCCTGCAATACTAAACTACTTAAAACGAGACCTAGCTCATTAGACTGAACATGAAACGGGCTTTAAAATCATATATATCACGACCTGTTTTTGTTAAGTACTTATGAAATCAAAGCCACCGAGCATTCAGTCACCATGCCCTTTTTTCAATTAGTACCGAAAGCTCGTTCAGTTATAGTTTCCCGAAGACCAGACCGAAAACGTTCTACATAGTCTTAAAAGTCTGATACGATGATATTGTAACTCATATTAACCGGTTATCAACATTAAACGTCTGATCAAAGAAAAATTAGAGATCGAGCAGTGAGCATGTGGTCAATTCTGGGAGTTCGAGGTCGGAAATCGTTAATAACTTTTAAAGTACTGAACGAAACGAAACGAGACATAGCTCATTAGATCGGTGCTAAAATAGGCTTTAAAACTATATATACTACAACGTGTTTCTGTTAAGTACTCGGGAAATCAAAGCCGATGAGCATTCGCTCAGTATGACCACTTTTTCAAGGACTCATGTGCTCGATCTCTAATTTACAACTCTCTAAACTTCATTAAGACACTTACATTAATCAATCCAGGCACGTTCCAGATGTCCCAAAGAAAGTATACAAACAGTTTTTGAATAAACAACAATCTGAAAGAAGAAGAAATGCTGTCTTTACTGTCGGTCAATTGGTGTTCATCTCCTCAGGAGGTCAAAATGGGGCCAAATTTTTGGCCAATTTCTCCAAAACGGCGAAACAAAAAAAAAACTCCCTTGGTACAGTTTGTAGCACTGCTTGAGATACGCATCATATTAAAAAATGAGCTCAATCGGTGCACTCTTCGAGGAGTTATAGCAAAAATAAGGTACCATACCAAATGAACCCAGAAGAGAGATACACCACATGCAGAGCTAAAATTTGACATCAAAATCTGTCACACAAATTACAGATAATAGCTAGAAAGCTTTGACATAATAAAAGGAAGCTAACAAGCCATTAATCAAGCCTTAAATCGCACTACAGGTGGTTTGGCATAGCTCTGCAGGTACAGGTACCCTGCTTCACCGGTTCAAAATTGGGGCACATGTCCTGGCCAATTTCTCAAAAACTGCTGATCGAAACGAAACGAAACCTATATCAAAACATAGCTTAGCTCAAGCTGGGCATAACCACGATAATTCATCAAAATCGAATCACTCTACAACGAGTTACTCCAAAGTAAAGGTACCGTACCAAATGACCAAAACAGCAGAGTACTCCGGCTGCAGAGCCAAAATTCGCCATCTGGACTTGCTAAAACGGTATGAGAAATATATATGCGGATACTCCCCACTAACTGAGGATTCTAAATCACTAACATTTGTAGGGTAAATCGCGTGCTTTGTTGTACCGAAATTTGGGTCATCCCGAATAGCCCGAAAATTCGACTTTTTTCAAATTTAAACGTTAATAACTTTTTGATTAGGCCAATTTGAGAAACTAACTAAGCAGTGCAAGCAAGAAGGGTTTAGTGCCGTGTCAACAAAATGCGACTACTCCCGTTTAATTTGGTTCAGTACTTTAGAAGATATTAACAAAATTGTATTCCATACGCCATTTTTTGGGCTATCACCGAAGCCCAAAATCTCCGTAACCGACGCAAAACAACATGAAACAGCGTCCCGGCGTATTTGTGGGTGTAATTCTAGTCCACTTCGGCGTTCTAGGTCACGGCAAACCTTCATGGTGAGGTGGGAAATAATTTCCCACCTCACCATGAAGGTTATGGTGTTTTGTGTGTTTTGACATAAAACAATATCCACAGAAATTTGATGAAATCGTGAAAAAAGGAAAATAGTTGAATTAATCCCATTGTTCGATACAATTAGCTTCTAAAACCTAAATAGTTTCTAGAAAACACAAAACGATTGCCAAAAAACTTGTTCTATTGCTCAAAACACCACGCAGCCATTAGTATTTGAGAAAAGCTAAGATTTTCAGCATTCAATCTTGAAAAACGTTCCAAAAAAAGTTTTCAGGACTTACACTAACACTTTGATAGAAGACTGGCATGCACGAGAGAAAATGCGCTATTGGTCACTAATTTTGGTTCCCAATTCAAAAAAAGAAAATCGTGAAAAACTGCGAAACATTCAGATCCTGTTTTTTTGCGATCGTTTAAACTTTTAGTCACTAATTTAAAAATCTGCCTGATCATGCCTTACAACTGTTTTAATGCAACCGTTCACCATAGTTTTAAGAGTTTGGTACAATGAAATGGTGACTCATATTAACCGATTATCAACATAAACGCTCTGATTAAAGAAAAATTTAATTTAAAGCAGTGAGCATGTGGTCATTTTCGGAGGTTCGAGGTCGAAAACTGTTAATAACTTCTGCAATACTAAACCCATCAAAACCAAAGGTAGCGCATTACATTGAAAATGAAACGAGCTTTAAAATAATATATATCACAACCTGTTTCTATTAAGTACTTAGGAAACCAAAGCCACCGAGCATTCAGTCACCATGCCCTTTTTTCAATTGGTACCAAACGGTCGTTCAGTTATAGTTTCCCGAAGAGCTCACCGAAAACGTTCAACATAGTCTTAAAAGTTTGATACGGTGATGTTGTAACTCATATAAACCGGTTATTAACATAAACACTCTGATTGAAGAAAAAATGAAGATCGAGCAGTGATCATGTGGTCAATTCCGGAGGTTCGAGGTCGAAAAATGTTAATAACTTCTGCAATACTAAACCAATCAAAACGAAACATAGCTCATTCTTTCAATCCCAGACCGTACTCAGGGCGTGACACTCCTCCTTAGACCATCAATTCAATTGAATAAGTCCTTGACTAGGTTGAAAACCAATTTATGTTGAAACACTATATAGCGAGTTTTTTAGCGCGAAGTTTGACAACGTGTCGAGTACTTTTTTCGGATACTCCCTGGGTCAAAAATTTTTTCCCTATCAGACTGTACTCGGACAGTGAAACTCCTCACTAGACCCTCAGTTCAATTGAACGAGTCCTTGACTAGGTTGAAAAGCAATTTATGTTGAAACACTAAATAGCCGTTTCTTGAGCGCGAACTTTGACAACGTATCGAGTACTTTTTTTGTTTACCACCTAGGTCAGAAATTCTTTCTCTATCAGACTGTACTCGGACAGTGAAACTCCTCACTAGACCCTCAGTTCATTTGAACGAGTCCTTGACTAGGTTGAAAAGCAATTTATGTTGAAACACTATATAGCCTTTTTTGAGATCGAACTTTGACAACGTATCGAGTACTTTTTTCGGATACCCCCTAGGTAAAAAATCTTTCTCTATCAGAATTAACTTGGACAGTGAAACTCCTCCCAAGACCCTCAGTTCATTTGAAAAGTCCTTGACTAGGTTGAAAAGCAATTTATTTTGAAACATCATATAGCAATTTTTTGAGCGCGAATTTTGACAACTTATCGAGTACATTTGTGTATACCACCTAGGTCAAAAATTCTTTCTCTATCAGACTGAACTCAGACAGTGACACTCTTCACTAGACTCTCAGTTCATTTGAATAAGTCCTTGACTTAGTTGATAAGCAATTTATGTTGAAGCACTACATAGCGATTTTTTGAGCGCGAAATTTGACAACGTTTCGGGTACTTTTTTGGTATGCCACCTAGGTCAAAAATTCGTTCCCTCTCAGTCTGTATTTAGACAGTAACACTCCACTCTAGAGCCTCAGTTCATTTGAATAAGTCCTTGACTAGGTTAAAAAGCAATTTATGTTGAAACACTATATAGCGATATTAGAGCGCGAATTTTGACAACGTATCGAGTGCTTTTTTCGTATACCACCTAGGTCAAAAATTCTTTCCCTCTCAGACTGTACTCGGACAGCGACACTCCTCCCTAGACCCTCAAGTGATTTGATTAAGTCCTGCTAAATAATAAGGAAACCAAAGCCACCGAGCATTCAGTCTCCATGCCCTTTCTTCAATTGGTACCGAACGCTCGTTCTGTTATAGTTTCCCGAAGAGCAAACCGAAAACGTTCAACATAGTCTTAACAATTTGATACGATGATATTGTAAATCATATTAACCAGTTATTAACATAAACACTCTGATTGAAGGAAAATTGAAGATCGAGCAGTGAGCATGTGGTCATTTCCGAAGGTTCGAGTTCGAAAATTGTTAAAACCTTCTGCAATACTAAACGAATCAAAACGAGACATAGCTCATTCTTCCGCTCTCAGATTGTACTCAGACAGTAAGACTCCACTCTAGACCCTCAGTTCATTTGAACAAGTCCTTGACTAGTTGAAAACTATATAGCGATATTAGAGCGCGAATTTTGACAACGTATAGAGTACTTTTTTCGCATACCACCAAGGTCAACATTTCTTTCCCTCTCAGACTGTACTCAGACAGTAACACTAATACCCCCTAGGTAAAAAATCTTTCTCTATCAGAATGAACTTGGACAGTGAAACTCCTCCCCAGACCCTCAGTTCATTTGAAAAGTCCTTGACTAGGTTGAAAAGCAATTTATTTTGAAACACCATATAGCAATTTTTTGAGCGCGAATTTTGACAACTTATCGAGTACATTTTTGTATACCACCTAGGTCAAAAAATCTTTCTCTATCAGACTGAACTCAGACAGTGACACTCTTCACTAGACTCTCAGTTCATTTGAATTAGTCCTTGACTTAGTTGATAAGCACTTTATGTTGAAGCACTACATAGCGATTTTTTGAGCGCGAAATTGGACAACGTATCGGGTACTTTTTTGGTATGCCACCTAGGTCAAAAATTCGTTCCCTCTCAGTCTGTATTTAGACAGTAACACTCCTCCCTAGACCCTCAATTCATTTGAATAAGTCCTTGACTATGTTAAAAAGCAATTTATGTTGAATCAGTATATAGCGAGTTTTTGAGCGAGAATATTGACAACGTATCGTATACTTTTTTCCTATGCCACTTGGGTCAAAAGTTCTTTCCATCTCAGACTTTACTCGCTCAGTGACACTCCTGCCTAGAGCCTCAACTCATTTGAATAAGTCCTTGACTAGGTTGAAAAGCGATTTATGTTGAAACACTATTTAGCCAGTTTTTGAGCGCGAAATTTGACAACGTATCAAGTACTTTTTTTGTTTACCACCTAGGTCAAAAATTCTTTTTCTATCAGACTGTACTTGGACAGTGAAACTCCTCACTAGACCCTCAGTTCATTTGAACGAGTCCTTGACTAGGTTGAAAAGCGATATATTTTGAAACATCAAAATAGCGAGTTTTGAGCGCGAAATTTGACAACGTACCGAGTACTTTTTTGTATACTTCAGTTACCACAGAAAACCTTTCACCAAATCTTCAAGAAAGTATTAGAAAAAAAATCTGATCATTGTCTTTTTATAATCTGGACAGTGGTCTGAATTTGGGTCTGATCATAGGCGCACTATAGTCTGGACAAAGATCTGGGTTTGGTCTGAAAAGCGGTCACTTTGGTCTGGAAAGTCTGATCATAGTCTGTTTATAGTCTGGACAATGGTCTGAATTTGGGTCTGATCATAAGCGCACTATAGTCTGGACAATGGTCTGGTTTCGGTCTGATCAGAGGACATTTTGGTCTGGAAAGTCTGATCAGGGGTAACTTCGGTCTGGAAAGTCTGATCAGAGGTCATTTCAGTCTGGATAGTCTGATCATAGCTCAATTTGGGTCTGTTTCAATGATCTTTTTTATGCAGGAATACTAGTTTTCGATATAATATATAAGAAGAGAGATTGGATTCAAGTTGATCCACTTTAAAACCACTGCGTTTCCTGTTGTTATGATTTCAAAATTTTTAAAGATTCTTTAAACCGTTACTTTAAAATTTCGCTATTGTTGTTCATTTCAGAAACTCCTAATGTACATACATTCCCTGTTTCCGGAAGTTCAATGTTTCCGCTAAAAGTGTATGCATTTTTTGGTCATGTCAAATTCCGCTCATTTCCTGCATTTTTTATTCCGATCAAATTCCTCTCATTTCTTGCATTTTTTTCCGCTCAAATTCCGCTCATTCCTTGCATTTTTTATTCCGCTCAAATTCCGCTTATTTCTTGCATTTTTTTATCGATTCCGCTCATTCCGGTCAAATTCCGCTCATTCCGGTTATCTCTTGCATTTTTTTGAGCGGAATTTGAGCGGACTCCTCGACTTGGGTAGAGTTGTAGGCGTGTGTGAGTTACTCTATGTTAACTTAATTCAAAATGGCTTCAAAATTGAGTATATGGGCAGTCGTTTTTCACAAAGCATGATTTAAGAGCTAGTGTGATATTTCCGACAATCTTTTAATACTAATTTCCAAGACATAAGAATAGATACGATAGTGTAAATTATACGGAATGAAAGAAAGTCCGCTTGGTGATTTGTTTCAGAAAAAACAGTTTAGACAAAGAGTACAATTTGGATAAAAAGCTAAGCTTCCCGGACTAGAGTCTCAGAACATTTAAGCGCTGAACAAGAACAATTGAATTGTAAGAACTTAATTCAGCTCTAAAACATTGCATCTCCAGAATATTTTACATTTCTTTATGTGCAGTTCTTCTTCATTACAATTATATAGAGGTCATGGTGTTAGCCCAGGCTATTCTTATCCTGTACAGTATGACAATTACTCATACCTCAAAATTAAGTCTGGTCACAATTTCGAATTGCATAACAATTAAACTTTTTTGGCGGGAGTTAAGCTGAGCATAATATTTTCATGCACTAAATTTTACTCAAAATTCCAGACTTGCGCGTGTAAATTGGGACATGAACGGAGTACTGGCAATCATAAAAACAGACTGTCTCTTTACTGATTCAGCGCAGATTTACTCGGCCACCAACCTACGGGCTTTTCCACGATATAAGTCACTTATTTCAGCGTTTTGCATAACTACATTCCATTGTTAAGAATGGTATATGGACAGTAAAAATTTAAAAATTGCAAAAGAGTATTGTAACTTGTTTTTCACCGTTAGCAAAAATTTCCTGTTCGGCCGTTGGCCTCGTAATTCCGACAAGGGAACGGAAAACTGATTTCAACCCCCCTCCCGCGTCAAAAGAAAATTTTCGAAAAAATCAGTGAAAAACCTAATCTTTAAAAACTTCACAACATGTGTCCGAACCAGATTATAACAGATTATTTGCACAGATACAAAACAATAGATCGTAAACAACTGCCTAAAATCAATAATGCATCTTTTTAACGAAAACAAATTGATTTATTTATTTTTTTGCTATTTGATTTAGTATTTAATAAATGCTGGTGACTTTGATTTATGTTTTACACTGAAAACTGATATTTTTGATTAAAAATTATAGCGCTCCATAAAAACTGAAAAATTTGAAGAAGTAGGGAAAATATGAATCAATGTGATACCATTTTTTCCGATGATGTATTATGGAGAATGATGATAAATGGAGTGTCGGAAAAAGAGATAGTCTAACGGAATGCATTCTGACGACAGTTTTGTTACTGTTGTGATTGCATGACAAAAAACATTGCCACACACTTGTTTTCACCATCCTCCGACAATATTCAACAAATAACAGCTTAAAATTTTTTAAAAAAATTGAGCTCTTTTGCAGAAAAATAACACAACTTTACAAAAATGTTTGTTTTAATTTCCTGTTGCTTCATATCTTTGTTTTGTTGAAGACGTGTGGTTCTGTTCGGTCCAACTGCTGTTCCTGTTCGTATATACAGTGATTATTACGGAATATATTTTTTCGTTTGACCTTTATGAGGCAGACCATTTTTGAACGCATGCATGGGGATCTAGAATACATGCAATTTTTTTTAACGCCCAGTGTAAACATACTCCCGGGTCGCCGCATCCTTGGTTCCATACAAGGATCATATATGATGTCATACAAATCATAACGTATTTCCTTGTACGATCCTTGCATGGAACCAAGGATATCATATATGATCCTTGCATGGAACCAAGGAAACCATATATGATCCTTGCATGGAACCAAGGAAATCATATATGATTCTTTGATGAAACCTAGGAAATCATATATGATTCTTTGATGAAACCTAGGAAATCATATATGATTCCTGAATGAAATCCGGGAAACCATATATGATCCTTGCATGAAATCGAGGAAATCATTAATGAACCTTATGGGAAATCAAGTACTTAAATCTTCAATAACTTCTCACATTACCTCAAAAAACGCGGAAAAGCAATTTACGTTTCTATTAACTAATTTACAATTAATTTTTTTTTCTTTTTTGAAACTTGTATGATTACCGGGAAATCATACCAATCATATATGACCTTGTATGATTACCGGGGAAAATGCAACTCAAAAACTCATCATTTTGTTGACTCTCGAGTGTTTTTTTACTGAAAGAGCGTTGTACTTGTTACGACTGGAGTCATTAAATCATATACAATTACAGTTTTTTTCTTTTATGAAACTTGTATGAATACCGGGAAATCATACAAATCATATATGACCTTGTATGATTACCGGGAAAAATGAACCTCAAAAATTAATCGCTGGGTTAGTCTGGTGTATTTCTTACCGAATGAGCGTTATAGCTGTTACGATTAGAGTGGTCTACAATTATTTTTTATTTTTTGTATGAAACTTGTATGATTATCGGGAAATCATACAAATCATATATGACCTTGTATGATTACCGGGGATCGTATATGACCTTGTATGAAATCAAGGAAAGTTGTATGATGGGCAACCCGGTCCAGTATTTACACTCGAGCCAAATTTTTCCACATAGATGTACAAACACTGAGACATAGACGAACCACGTTCCACCAAATACATAAGCCAAATTCTGTCCCACACGAGCAAAAATTTCCTCGTAGGCGAGCTAAATTCTGCACAATACACTTTTCTTAATGTGCCATAATCCTCCACCCGACCCCGGATGTACGCAAATCATATTAAAAGGGAAATTCAAATCATTTGAGGGTCCACCCTATTTAATATTACTTTATGAGCTCTCTTTGCTGTCCCATAACACAATGAAAATTTTTCGATTTTATTCTCGCAGCTCAAGAAAAAACCGTGGTTGTTTTTTAAACCAGCAGACATGGTTAAACCTGCATCAAAACAAATCATAAATTTACAAAGAAATAAATTATTATTACTACTAGTACTACTAGTACTACTACTACTACTACTACTACTACTACTTCTACTACTACTACTACTACTACTACTACTACTACTACTACTACTACTACTACTACTATTACTACTACTACTACTACTACTACTACTACTACTACTACTACTACTACTACTACTACGGCCGACTTGAATTTGGGGTAAGCGATTCGCGGATTACGGTTTTGCTCGGAGAATTCTCATTTCTGTTCCCAGAACTCAGATAAAGCTTGCTTTTGTTAGCCAAGATGTTAATCTAGCCAAAACTGAAAATGGCCCTATTTGAAAAGCATTTCCTTGGTTTTTATTAGGTTTTAAAAAATTAATTAATTTTTGAAAAAACTGTTTTTTTTCTCATTTTTACATATAAAAGATACTTTTTCTCATCGTAGATTGATAGTCACGCTTGAGAGCTTTCCAAAACAATTTTTTAAATCATTCTAGCTCTCTTATTTGTTGTTTTATGGACCGAGCGGAGTAGGGTGACATCCGCGGCCAAACAGTAAGGGAAATTTAAAACTCTGTTTCTTCATCAAAAATTAATATTTTTGATTTTTTCTTTCAATTTCGGTGCTGTATGACTAAGTTCTGGCATTTTTGGTCTTGTAGTGCAGTTGCGTTTAGTGCCTGGAAACGATCTAATTTTTAGGTCATAAAATGAAAGTGACCCAAACGAGTGACCACTGAACTGCAAGAAAAATGGAATGAGGCAAAAACTCAAAAATGAGTCCTGGAGTCTGAAATTTTGCATGTCAACTAAAAATAGTCATACAAGACAGGTAACATTTTGCAGGATTCTAATATCTATTAAAAACCGAGAAAAAAAAAGTTTTTAAAATTCTCGACTTGAATTTGGGTACGAATTTTTTATAATTTTTGGCCGGATGCGAATATCTGGGAGACGGTTAATTTTAATGATCTCAGCAAAATATTTATGGAACTTCAATTTCAGAATGGTATCCGGGTTTAAAAGGGCCAATTTTTCGATTCAAATAGCATAAGAAAAAATGAAAAACTATTTTGAACACCAGAAGCATTTTCCGACGAGACTCAGCAAAAAAAAGGCCATTCAAAATTTATGCTACTGAGGATTGTGCTTCAAAATGTTTTGAAATAAACATGTTAAGAGTCAGCGATCTCGTTATTTTCAGCTCCCAATTCTAAAAATAGAAATCCAAAATTAATGTCAAACTCTTGCCAAGCAGCAGAAAATTATTAAAGTTGATAGGCCGTTTTTGCAACTTTTTATTTTCTTTTTAATGTTTTCAGTTTGATTGTTGGGTCACCACGCTTACCGAAAATAGTTTTTTAAATACAACTTTTCACTGGAAAAACTGTTTTGTTGTTGTTTTAAGTTGATTCTGATTTTTTGTGAAAAACTTGAATTTGGGTACATCGCAGTTTGTTGAAGTCAAACTGAAAAAGATGAGATCCATTCAAAGAGAACAACATAAACAAAAATGATCATTTCTAAAAGGAAGCAAAAAAATCTGAAACAAAAAAATAAGAGTTCAAGTACAGAAAAACGAATTTGAGAACGGTTTCTGATGTCATTTTTGAAATACTGTTTATTGTTACAATTCAGTTTTATGGACAAAAAAATACTTACGTTGATGAAACTGCACATATCTTAATAAAACAAGGGGAAAACTTTGAAAAACCAAAAAACTAGAATTTGGGTTCGAAAAAAAATGCCAAAGTGGCCTTATTGGTCTGGTCGCCAGGTTTTTCTATTAAACATAAAAATAATTGTCATACCAATTCCTCGAACTCCTCATGGATGTTCGTACGGAAAAATCCAGCCTAAATTATTTAAAGGCATTAAAATTTAGCCCAAAATTTTGGTATGAGAAGAATGCTTTTGAGTGCTTTCAATTTTTTTCAAGTCCATTGCCTGATTGGGGATCAATTACAGGGAAAAAAGTGGCCTAAAGTAATGGACATACGTTTTGTTTGCTACAGGGGTAAGAAAAAATGATTTCTACGGGGCCAGAGCCTTCAAATCGAGACGATCCCCTATTTTTTTTTTCAAATTGATCTTTTTTGCTTTAAGTCAAAGCCTTTGGCCCCTCCCCTTTCTTTCAAAACGCCTCCTAATCCACGGGATAGTTGGAAAATCTGCCTTTAAACCTCTTGGAGAAGATTTGTATCACATTATTATAAAAATTAAGTGTATTAGAGTTGCGAAATCCGGAGTTTTTAAAAAATTTTTTGCGGTTTTCAATTTTCTTTAAGTCCATCACCTCTTTAGGTGTGTGAATTACCGGAAACAGACATGGGCTTAAAATAACGGACATAAACTGGGATTTCTCGGGGGGTCAAAAAAAGGGATCATCCCGAGTTGAAAGCCAGAGCCCTCAACTCGAGATGATCCCATATTTTTCAAATTGATTTTTTTTCTTAAAGTGAAAGTCTTTGGCCGCTCCATTTTTCTCAAAGCACCTCTTCATCAACGGGATAGTTAACAATTCTGCCTGTGAACGGCTTGGAGAAGATTGGTATCACAATATAATAAAATTTAAGTGATTTAGAGTTGCAAAATCCGGAGTTTTAAAAAAAAAAATTGCGGATTTCAATTTTCTCTAAGTCCATCGCCTGTTTAGGAATTAATTACCGGAAACAAACATGGACTTAAAATAACGGCCATAAAATGTAATTTCTCGGGGGGTCAAAAAAATAGGGGATTATCCCGAGATGAAGGCCAGAGCCCTCAACTCGAGATGATCCCCTATTTTTTTTTTCAAATTGATTTTTTTTTGCTTAAAGTCAAAGTTAACAGAGCTAAAATTGAACATCTAAAACTCAGAAAACGCTATATAAAGTATACATATTCGGAATTTTTGTTAGACGGGCTATTAAAAACACTAATTTTGTTATCCGAAGTAACAAAATTCAAAGGTTCAAGGTGGTGCCGGATGGTGTCAACCGCTTCTGGTGCTAAAACCGAGGGCAAGTTTATTGGCCAATTTCTCTGAAACGACGGAACAAAAACAAACCCCCTTAATACAGCTTGCAACACTGCTTGGGATACGCATCATATTAAAAAATGAGCACAATCGGTACTTTCCTCAAGGAGTTATAGCAATTATATTGTACCGTACCAAATGCCCAAAAAAGCGAGGTGACAGCTATTCAGAGCCAAAATTGACTATCTCAACTACATAAAATGCCATATAAAATTTATATGGCGATACTCCCCATTAACCGAGGATTGTGAAACACTAACATTTGTTGGGTATATCGCGTTTTTTGTTGTACCGAAATTTGGGTCACCCAGAGTAGCCCAAAATTTCGACTTTTTTCAAATTTAATCATTAATAACTTTTTGATCAGGCCGATTTGAGAAACCAACTAAAAACTGCAAGCAAGTGAGGTTAAGTGCAAACAAAATGCGACCACTCCCGTTTAATTTGGTTCAGTACTTTAGAAGTTATCAACAATTAAAATACTAATTTTAACCCCAATATTTGGGCTTTCAGCGATGCCCAAAATCTCCGGAACCGTTGTAAAACAACGTGAAATAGCGTTCGCGGCGTATTTGTGGAAGTAATTCTGGTCCAATTCGGCGTTCTAAGTTTCGCCAAACCTTCATGTTGAGGTGAGAAAAAATTTCCCACCTCACCATGTAGGTTATGATGTTTTGTGTGTTTTGACATAAAACAATATCCGCAGAAATTTGATGAAATCGTGAAAAAAGAAAAATTGTTGAATTAATCCCATTGTTTGATACAATTCGCTTCAAAAACCTAAATAGTGTCTAGAAAAAAACAAAACGCACGCCGAAAAACTTGTTCAATTGCTCAAAACACCACTCAGCCACTTAATTTTGAGAAAAGATTTTCAGCGTTCAATCTTGAATAACTTTCCCACAAACAATTTTCAGGACTTACACTAACAATTTCATAGAAGACCGGCTTGGGTTAGAGACAAATTGCTATTAGTCACTTTTTCGGGTGACCAATAGAAGGAAGACAGTGAAAAACTGCAAAACATCCAGATCCTGATTATTTGCGATCAATCAATTTTTTAGTCTTTAATGGAAGATTCCGCAAAAATATACCCTTGAATTGATTTAATACAACCATTCAGCATCATCTTAAAAGTTTGTCACAATGATATTGTGACTCTTATTAACCGGTTATCAACGTAAACACTCTGAATAAAGAAAAAATAATGATCAAGCATTGAGCATGTTTTCATTTTCGGAGATTTGAGGCCGAATATTTTCGATAATATCCGTATTAAAAAACCAACCAAATTGAGACATAACTCATCAGATTGACCGTTGAACAGGCTCTAAAATCATGTATAGCATGACTTGTTTCTGTTAAGTACTTAGGAAAATAAAACCACCAACCATTCAGTCACAATGCTCTTTTTTCAATTGGTACCAAACGCTCGTTCGATTATAGTTTCTCGAAGAGCACAGCAAAAATGTCAACATAGTCTTAAAAGTTTAGTACGACGATTTTGTAACTCATATTAATCAGTTGCCAACATAAACACTCTGATTGAAGAAAAGTTAAAGATCGAGCAGTGAGGATGTGGTCATTTTCGGACGTTCGAGGTTGAAAACTGTTTATAGGTTCTGAAATACTTAACCAATCAAGACAAGAAATAGCTCATTAGATTGCACGTAAAACGGGCGTTAAAACTGTTTATACAATGACTGGTTTTTGTTTAGTACTTAGCAAATCAAAGCCGATGAACATTCAGTTACTATAAACAATTTTTAAAAGACTCATGTGCTCGATCTCTAATATAGAACTCTATACTTCAATATGAACTTACGGCAAGCATCCCAGACACTTTACAGATGTTCCACGTAAAATTTGGATACTCTATTTGAACAACAACAACAATCTGATTGACCAGAATAATGCAGTTTGGCTGCATTCATGGTGGGGTTACTCTCCCCAGGAGTCCAAACCGGGTATAATTTTGCTGGCAATTTACTCCAATACGGCAGAACAAAAACGTTTTTAGCTCATTTTGTAGCATTAAATGGGATACGCGTCATATTAAAAAAAATGAGTCCAATCAGTGCACTATTCAAGGAGTTGACGCTAAAAAAAAAAGAATCGTATCAGATGATCGTAGAGGAGAGATACACCACCTCCAGAGCTAAAATTGAACAAATAAACCTCAGAGTTAAACGAGATAGTTAACAATTCTGTGTGAAACGGCTTGGAGAAGAGTGGTTTCACAATATAAGAAAAAAAAGTGTTTTGGAGCTGCAAAATCCGGAGCTCTAATTTTTTTTTTGCGGATTTCAATTTTCTCAAAGTCCATTGCCTGTTTAGGGGACAATTACCGAAAACGAACATGCGCTTAAAATAACGGACAAAAAATGAGATTCCTAGGGTGGTCAAAAAAAAATTGGGGAAAGTCCCGATTTGAAGGCCGGAGCCCTCAACTCGAGATGATCCCCTATTTTTTTTTTTAAATTGATTTTTTTTGCTAAACGTCAAAGTCTTTGGCCCCTCCTTTTTTCAAAACAACTCCTCATCCACGGGATAGTTAACAATTCTGTCTGTGAACGGCTTGGAGAAGATTGGCATCACAAAATAGTAATAAAAAATAAGTGTTTTAGAGTTGCAAAATCCGGAGCTTTTAAATTTTTATTTGCGGATTTCAATTTTCTCTAAGTCTATCGCCTGTTTAGGAGTTAATTACCGCAAACAAACATGGGCTTTAAATAACGGATATAAAACGAAATTTCTAGGGGGGTCAAAAAAAGAGGGGATCACCCCCGAGTTGAAGGTCAGTGCCTTCAACTCGAGATGATCACCTACTTTTTTTTTCAAATTGTTTTTTTTTGGTTGAAGTCAAAATCTTTGGGCCCTCCATTTTTTTTCGAAACACCTGCTCATCCACGGGATAGTTAACAATTCTGCCTTATAAGGCTTGGAGAAGATTGGTGTCACATAAAGGACGCAGAATAAAAACGTTTCGCGAAACTACAATTTGAAGTTTTTTCGGACTGAACTTGTTTATGACATCGATGAGTAGCCGTTTTGGCCATTTTGAATTAATTCTTTAAACACTATACCCACTCATCTATTTATTTGAAGAATTCTAGTTATGCAGATATGCAACACCAAAGCAGTTGCCAGTTTTTGATCGTTTAGGCACGTTACGGGCTTCTTGCAGCTTCTACTGCATGAACGTAAAATGTTGAACTCAGTTTGAGATAAGATAGGTCTTGGTCCTCAAGAGCTCAAATGAGTCTCATTTTAAAACTCAGCACACTTTCTGTTAAAAACTGGATTTTGCAACGTCCCTTGTAATAGTGGATCCCTGCAGGAGTCGATTTAATCCAAAATTATAAAGTTGGAATATTCAAGTTGAAAATCGTAAATGGTCAATTTTATTAGCTTTTCTATGCTTTTAAAACAGCAGAACCACATTTCTACTGAATTTATTACACAATTTAAAAAGAAAAGTTTAGTCGGAATCAAGAACGTGATAATAAGGTCTCGAGAGACTTCCAGCCAGGTGTTTATTTTAGTTCGAATAATTTTTGTTTAATTAGTTGCTTCGCTGTCTCCCGTCATGTTATTATAAATAGGGATCAAATAACGCAAAAAACAACGTTCAATGGCATATTGAGCTAGAAATAGCTCACATAAGTGACAGAAGCTAAAATTGTATGTTTTGCGTAACGACAAGTTCAAGCTGAGACTTCAGCTCGAGATAATCTTCTAAATTCTTCAATTTGAGTTTTTTTGGTTAATTTTAAAGTCGTTTTACACTCAATTTTTTTTTCAAAACAACTCCTATTCGACTCAATAGGTAACTGTTGCGACTTTGATTGAATTGCAGACAATTGTTATAATAATCTTTAGTTATATCTTCATAAAGTTTAGTAAAACTTACTTTCTGCTAAAATAAAATAGCAGATATCATTTTCCACATTGTACATCACCTGACTGAATACGTGTGAATTTCAGCAAAAAAACATTCGTTTTAAAAGGCAAAAATACTTTTCAGGGGATCAAAAAATAGGGGATCTTCCCCAGTTGACAGCCCTGCTGAAAATTTGTCCAATAACAAAAGTTTTAAAAAAAACAAGATTTTAGTTTTTCAAAAATTTGAGAACTATTTATGTCTCTAAGTTAAATTCAAGTGTTTCAAGTCAAACTATTGTATTGGCCGCAACAAAAAGTCAACCACACCCATTTTTTTTCAAGTCATACTAGTCATATGAGTAGACATGAAAGTGGGGATCGGGCCAAACTGTAATTTGGTCTCATTTTGAAAACTTGAAAATGGGCATCCCAAAACTGGAATTCGGGTACGACAATTTTAACTCGAAAATGGGCACTTGAATTTGGGTACTGAGATTCTGTAGCCAAACTTGAAAATGGGCCAAAAATGGGACATTTTCAAGTTAGGCTACAGCTACTACTACTACTACTACTACTACTACTACTACTACTACTACTACTACTACTACTACTACTACTACTACTACTACTACTACTACTACTACTACTACTACTACTAGCACGGCGAAGTTGAAAACGTGCAGCTTTTTGATTTCCGGCCAAAAATAGCCGCGGCCTTCCAATTTTGTTTTTTTTAGACTTTAAAGGCCAGAAAAACATTTTTCGTGGATAAATTCGCCTAATTCTGCAAATGGCCATGAACAAAGACGAATATAAAGTGATTTTCTGGGCACTTGGATATAGGGTTAATTTCTAAGACTACTGCTATTTTTTTGTTTTGAAAGCCATTGAGACCTTCATATAAGTGAGAAAGAAAAACTAGAGCTCGTCAACTTTGTAAGTTTTGAAGTAATATTTGCGAAGCTATTAAGTTATCTGAGTACAACGAGAATTTGTGCTGAATCACTATTGATACTAAAATCAACTTTTCTTGACGACTTTTGAAGCTACAAATTTTTGTAGAAACACTCCCCTTGTTTTTATTTTGCTCATGGCGACGTTTGGGGAAGTTTTGGGACATCATCCAGTCGAGCGAATTTCGCGCTTGAAAAAGGCCCAAAAAATGATTACGACCTATTACGAAAAGTGCAATTGGATTCTACTGCCAAAAATGAGGTCAAAATTGAAAAATGATCCTAGAAACACGAAATTTGGCACAGTGGTAGACTTTTGAGAGAAAAAATGGCATGCAAAAACCTGGGTCTCTACGTTTACTAGAAAAGCTAAACAGACTAAAGAAATTTTTGTAGGTTGAATTTGTGAAGGCTTACCGTTTTCAGAAATGGCCTCTCGCAAAAATTTCATTTTATGATCAAAAAACGTCCATTGGTAAATTTGAGTTCATCTTACAGTTGATACTCAACATCGCGCCAAAATTGGCCACTTTTTGAAAAGTTTTGAGGTCTGCAACTTTTCAAGATAAACAGTCTCAGAGATTTTCAGTCTTAGTTGTCATGACAAAATTTGAGGCCATTCAAGTTGTAAGAAAATGATGTCACTAGAGCTATTGTTTCATCAATAATACTAACATAACCAATTTCCGCGGTGGTGTCAGGCGACATTAAAGTGCTATAAAATAACATTTCGAGTCCGCGAATGATTGCGGCCTTTCCTAGCCATCTTTAATTTGAAGGCTGAAATGAAACTTTTTTATGCCATTTTTGGTCTGTAAATAACCTTCTAAACTTCTTTTTGCTGTTCCATTGGTTGCCTGTGCTGGAAAAACTTTGTTCAACCTTTTCACGGCAAAAAAAATGACATGGAAAAAACTTAGGTTGTGGTTGAATTTGTGTAGGGTCACCGAAGTCCTAGGACTACAGTTAGCATTTTTGGTTAGCGCTAAAGAAGAACAAAAAACTATTAAAAGCTATTTTTTATATGTGCTGTCCAAGCAGGTAAATGAACGTTTGAAAACTTCCTTTAATGGAAGTTTTTGGGAGCAACAAATGACGTAAAACATCTTCCATGTAATTTTTGATGTTTTTGTTTTCATTTTTTTTCAAATTTATGGGTAGTTTGGCGCTTTTGTGTGGAAAACACAGATATAAAGATAATTTTTTGGATTGCCCCTGAACTATAAAAAATTTCATTAATAGTGCATTTCAGAAATATTGCATTAAAGACATAAAATTTTGACATCTATTCTTGAAGCATTAGAAAAACATTTTGAGCGTATAATGTTGATGCTGAAGTTGACCTAGAATAAAATGTGTAATACACTCCGCTTAAAAATTGACTAAATAGTGGTTTCACGAGATTTTTAGAAATGTAACTTAAGAGAGCTTTTGACTGTAAAAAAGACATGAAAAGGCCTTCTGAAGCTAGCTTTTTAGGCTCAAAATTGGGAAGAAATAGCAGTTTTCTGCAAATTTTACAATATTATGCTGACGTTACAGTAATAAACTTCGTCATTGCGAAGTAACAACAAACTTTTTTAAGTTTTTATGTGTTTCAATATTACAGAAAGGGGGCCGAAACACATATAATTTCTATGTAATCTTTTACGGCTCAAAAACATATGTTTTGAGCATATTTGTTTGATTCAGCTGTGGGCCTGCGCAAAGTTTTCAAAAAATTCATTAACACTTTTTCTAAAAGTTTTTCCTACAAGTTTTTCAGAAACGTAACTTTTGAGCTTTTAGCTGCATAAAAGAAAAGAAATGGTCGTTTGAAGCTGGCTTTTTGGGGTTGAAATTCGGATGAAATAGCTGATTTTTTTATTCTTGTACTGTCGTTAAAGTTGCAAATTTTACCCTTTTAAAAACATCGCAACTTTTATTTATTTCTGATGTCTTTCAGTGTCACAGAAAAAGGGATTGGACACAAAAAATTTCCATGTAATCTTTTATGGCGCATAAAATTTATTTGAGCATATTTGTTTGATTCAACATTGGGCCTGCAAATTAATGTTTCAAAAAATTCATTCACGCTTATTCTGAAAATTTTTCTTACGAGTATTTCACAAACGTAACTTTTTTCAGCTTTTAACTGCAAAAAAGACATGAACAGGTCGGTTGAGGCTAGCTTTTTCGGGTTGAAATTGGGACAAAATAGCATTTTTGGGCAACTCTTTTTATCTTGTACTGTCGTTAGAAATATAAATTTTAGCGGCTCCCAAATTTCACAATTTATGTGTAATTTGGATGTCTTTCAGTGTCACAGAAAACGGGATAGGACACATAACATTTCCATGTAATCTTTTATAGCGCCAAAACAATTATTTGAGCATATTTGTTCGATTGAAAAGTGGCCCTGCAAATCAAGGTTTCAAAAAATTCAATTACGCAATTTCTGGAAGGTTTTCAGGAGTTTTCCAGAAACGTAACTTAAGTGATTTTTTCACTGTAAAAGACAAGAAAATGTGATAAAAAGATTTTAAATCGAAGAAATTGTTTTAGATAAAAACTGTATTTGATGTCATGGCTAAGTCCCAGATGATTAAAAGAGTGCACCAAAATAACGATCGTGAACGCTCGTTTTTATAAGGGCCAAAAAATAGAGGGCCACTTTGAGCCCGAGGACATTGCCTCAGGCTCGAAGTGGCTCCCCCCCCCCAAAAAAAAAAAATTTCTAAGTTAGAGTGCCAATTTCTTTAATTCAAAAATAGACCTAACATAGTCCTGGAAAAACTCTTGTTCAACTTTGTTTTGATGTAAAAAACTCAAACAACCATTTGCAAAAATTAGGAGATGTAACTTACTGTTTCTTTAACCAAAACGTAAACGAAATCATGTTTTCTCTCTTTAACTTTTCCATTTTCGAGACATTTTTTACCAGAAGATCTATCGTTTTTAAAACTGAAGCTTTGCATGAAATTTAAGCTCAGCGATTGATGCCCATTGGTGTCATTTAGGTTCAATCACAGTCTAAAAATTGACAAAACTTCCATAAAAAGTGGAGACCAGTTCTCATCAGTTCACATTTTACCTCTAAAAAACTTTCTTTTTTCGCATCCTTTATGCAGAGACATTATCATTTGTTAGCAAATACTCTTGCAGCACTGTGTCAGCAACGCAAATCATGCCAACTGAGGTTAACCGGTGCCACTGACGGTCAAAAATGTGATAAAAGGATTTTAAATCGAAGAAATTGTTTTAGACCAAAACTGTTTTCGATGCCATGACAAAGTCTCAGATGGTTAAAAGAGTGCACCAAAATAACGATCGTGAACGCTCGTTTTCATAAGGACCAAAAAAAGAGGGCCAGTTCGGGCCCGAGGACATTGCCTCAGGGTCGAAGTGGCGCCCCCGCCCCCCCCCCCCCCCCAAAAAAATCTCTAAGTTAGAGTGCTAATTTTTTAATTCAAAAATTGACCTAACATAGTCCTGGAAAAACTCTTGTTCAACTTTGTTTTGATGTAAACAAACTCAAACAACCATTTGCAAAAATTAGGAGATGAAACTTAGTGTTTCTTTAACCAAAACGTAAACGAAATCATGTTTTCTCTCTTAAACTTTTCCATTTTCGAGACATTTTTCTCCAGAAGATCTATCGTTTTTAAAACTGAAGCTTTGCATGAAATTTAAGCTCAGCGATTGATGCCCATTGGTGTCATTTAGGTTCAATTACAGTCTAAAAATTGACAAAACTTCCATAAAAAGGGGAGACCAATTCTCATCATTTCACATTTTACCTCTCAAGAACTTTCTTTTTTCGCATCCTTTATGCAGAGACATTATCATTTGTTAGCAAATACTCTTGCAGCACTGTGTCAGCTACGCAAATCATTCCAACTGAGGTTAACCGGTGCCACTGACTGTCAAAAATGTGATAAAAGGATTTTAAATCGAAGAAATTGTTTTAGACCAAAAGTGTTTTTGATGTCATGACAAAGTCTCAGATGATTAAAATAGTGCACCAAAACAACGATCGTAAACAATCGTTTTTATTAGGGCCAAAATAATATAGGGGGCCATTTCGGGCCCGAGGACATTGCCTCAGGCTCGAAGTGCCCCCCCCCCCCCCCAAAAAAAAAAAAAAAAAATCTCCAAGTTGGAGTGCCAATATTTTTAAATCCAAAAATTGACCTCAAATAGTCCTGGAAAACCTCTTGTTCAACTTTGTTTTGATGTAAAAAACTCAAACAACCAATTGCAAAAATTAGGAGAGGGAACTTACTGTTTCTTTAACCAAAACGTAAACGAAATCATGTTTTCTCTCTTAAACTTTTCCATTTTTGAGACATTTTTCACCAGAAGATCTATCGTTTTTAAAACTGAAGCTTTGCATGAAATTTAAGCTCAGCGATTGATGCCCATTGGTGTCATTTAGGTTCAATCACAGTCTAAAAATTGACAAAATTTCGATAAAAAGGGGAGACCAATTCTCATCATTTCACATTTTACCTCTCAAAAATTTTCTTTTTTAGCATCCTTTATGCAGAGACATTATCATTTGTTAGCAAATACTCTTGCAGCACTGTGTCAGCTACGCAAATCATGCCAACTGAGGTTATCCGGTGCCACTGGAGGTCAAAATTGTGATAAAAAGATTTTAAATCGAAGAAACTGTTTTAGACCAAAACTGTTTTTGATGTCATGACAAAGTCTCAGATGATTAAAATAGTGCACCAAAATAACGATCGTAAACAATCGTTTTTATTAGGGCCAAAATAAAATAGGGGGCCATTTCGGGCCCGAGGACATTGCCTCAGGCTCGAAGTGCCCCCCCCCCCCCCCCAAAAAAAAAAATTCTCCAAGTTAGAGTGCCAATATTTTTAAATAAAAAAATCAAACAACCATTTGCAAAAATTAGGAGATGGAACTTACTGTTTCTTTAACCAAAACGTAAACGAAATCATGTTTTCTCTCTTAAACATTTCCACTTTCGAGACGTTTTTCACCAGAAGACCTATCGTTTTTAAAATTTGAAGCTTTGCATGAAATATAAGCTCAACGATTGATGCCCATTGGTGTCATTTAGGTCCAATCACAGTCCAAAAATTGATAAAACTTCCATTAAAAGGGAGACCAACTCCCATCATTTAACATTTTACCTCTTAAAATTTTTCTTTTTTTTCGCATCTTTCATGCAGAGACATTATCAATTGTTATCAAATACTGTTGCAGCAACGTTTCAGCTAAGCAAATCATGCCAACTGAGATTAACCGGTGCCACTGACGGTCAAAAATGTGATAAAATGATTTTAAATCGACGAATTTGTTTTAGACCAAAACTGTTTTTGATGTCATGACAAAGTCCCAGATGATTAAAAGAGTGCACCAAAACAACGATCGTAAACAATCGTTTTTATTAGCCCCAAAAAATATAGGGGGCCATTTCGGGCCCGATGACATTGCCTCAGGCTCGAATTGCCCCCCCCCCCCCCCCAAAAAAAAATCTCCAAGTTAGAGTGCCAATTTTTTTAAATGAAAAAATTGACCTAAAAGAGTGCTGGAAAACCTCTTGTTCAACTTTGTCTTGATGTAAAAAAACTCAAACAACCATTTGCAAAAATTAGGAGATGGAACTTAGTGTTTCTTTCACCAAAACGTAAACGAAATCATGTTTTCTTTCTTAAACTTAATTTTCGAGACACTTTTCACCAGGAGATCTATCGTTTTTAAAACTGAAGCTTTGCATGAAATTTAAGCTCAGCGATTGATGCCCATTGGTGTCATTTAGGTTCAATCACAGTCTAAAAATTGACAAAACTTCCATAAAAAGGGGAGACCAATTCTCATCATTTCACATTTTACCTCTCAAAAATTTTCTTTTTTCGCATCCTTTATGCAGAGACATTATCAATTGTTAGCAAATACTGTTGCAGCACTGTGTCAGCTACTCAAATCATGCCAACTGAGGTTAACCGGTGCCACTGACGGTCAAAAATGTGATAAAAGGATTTTAAATCGAAGAAATTGTTTTAGACCAAAACTGTTTTTGATGTCATGACAAAAGCTCAGATGATTAAAATAGTGCACCAAAATAACGATCGTAAACAATCGTTTTTTTAGGGCCAAAAAATATAGGGGGCCATTTAGGGCACGAGGACATTGCCTCAGGCTCGAAGTGCCCCCCCCCCCTTCCCCCCCCAAAAAAATCTCCAAGTTAGAGTGCCAATAATTTTAAAACAAAAAATTGACCTAAAATAGTCCTGGAAAACCTCTTCTTCAACTTTGTTTTGATTAAATAAAAAAATCAAACAACCATTTGCAAAAATTAGGAGATGGAACTTAGTGTTTCTTTAACCAAAACGTAAACGAAGTCATGTTTTCTCTCTTAATCTTTTCCATTTTCGAGACATTTTTCACCAGAAGATCTATCGTTTTTAAAAGTGAAGCTTTGCATGAAAATTAAGCTCAGTGATTGATGTCCATTGGTGTCATTTAGGTTCGATCACAGTCTAAAAATTGACAAAATTTCCATATAAAGGGGAGACCAATTCTCATCATTTCACGTTTTACCTCTCGAAAATTTTCTGTTTTCGCATCCTTTATGCAGAGACATTATCAATTTTAAGCAAATACTGTTGCAGCACTGTGACAGCTACCCAAATCAAGCCAACTGAGGTTAACCGGTGCCACTGACGGTCAAAAATGTGATAAAAGGATTTCAAATCGAAGAAGTTTTTTTAGACCAAAACTGTTTTTCATTTCATGGCAAAGTCCCAGATGATAAAAAAAGTGCGCCAAAATGACTATCGTAAACGCTCGTTTTTATCAAGGCCGAAAAATAGGGAGCCACTTCGAGCCCGAGGACCTTGCCTCAGGCTCGAAGTGGCCTCCCTCCCCCCATAAAAATCTCCAAGTTAGAGTGCCAGTAATTTTAAATAAAAAAATTGACCTAACATAGTTCTGGAAAATCTCCTTTTCAACTTTTTTTTGATGTAAAAAAAACAAACAACCATTTGCTAAAATTAAGCGATGTAACATAGTGTTTCTTTGACCAAAACATGAATGAAATCATGTTTTCTCTCTTAGCTTTTCAATTTTCAAGACCTTTTTCACCAGAAGACCTATCGTTTTTAAAGCTGAAGCTTTGCGTGAAATTTAATCGCAGCGATTGATTGCCGATTGGTGTCATTTAAGTCCAATTTTTTCATTTCTTCCTCTCCTAGAATTGTTTAGAGTGTTTTCGTAAGAACAAGAACAAACGCTGTACATCATTAAAATTTTTGTCTAATTCAAGCTCTTGATGAATTCCTATTATTTTACTTTATTTAAATTAAAAATTCAGCTGCTCCTGCATATTATAGCGTTCCTACCATTTTATTTGATTTTTTACAGAATTTCTTCTTTTTTTAGCTCAATTTATTGTTTTTTCCTCAGCAATTTATCTGAAATATATTTTTCATGAATATTCTTGCTCATTCCTAAAAGTGTAGCTGTAAAAGTGTAGAGAAATTTGTTCTCAGAAAACGTGCTCAGATCACCAAATAGATGTTTTTGTCTCTGGTTGCAACATTTTTTTCATGTTCATGTCATGGATTAAAAGACAAAACAAAGATTTAAATTTTTTCCTGTAAATAACCTTGATAGTTATTAATATGGTAGCTGGATTGGTGTAGAAATTTCTGTTTTCTTCAAAAAAGCGTGTTTAGAACGTCAAAAAAATGTTGCCGTCTTCAGTTGTGACATTTTGCTTGCCAAAGGACAAAAACATGAGCTGAAGGTCAAAATAGGTCTTTAAGATATAAAATTATTGCATCCTGGAGACAAATAACAACAAACTTCTAAAAATTTGATTCACCCTCGAAGTACTTCTCTCTCTCTCTCTCTCTCTCTCTCTCTCTCTCGTCAGACATGCATGAATATGAGTACATAAATACATAATCATATCCACACATATATACATACATTCTGCCGTATACATATAGAAAAACATAAACACATTAAATCGAAAATGTCATGATATATACACACACATTAAAAAATTTTACACACATTTATACATCAAATTTTAAACTCATGCAATCGTTTCACTAAAATTAGGCACCGGTATAATTATCTATACAAACTTACAAACAGTCAAGATTTTATACATGAATACCCATAATTTTATACATTAAATTATACATTAAAAAATAAAGACATATTTTCCACATCATACTGCACATTTTGCAAGTGTTGTCAATAAAACTTTTGGGCCCAACATTTTCCTCCAAATTATCCTAAAATTTTGATTTTTTAACATTTTTAGTCCCCCTACTATGTAGGTGAAATAACTTAAGTCCATAAGAAAATCATTTTTGAGAGCTCTCTTATAGCGCAATAACCATTTCATACCAATTTAAGACTTCAAAAAATTTTGAACTTTTTTTGTCAAAAATCAGAAATTTTTGTATGTTTCGTGCCCCATACTGCATGAAAAAGTTGCCCCATACTGCAACAAAAAAACCGCTTTGTGTGCTTTTTCGTAGAGCAAACTCCATTTCAGACCAATTTAAGACTTCAAAAAATTTGAAATGTTTTCGTCAAAGATTCGAAATTTTTTCATTTTCCAACCCCTATACTGCATAGGTGAAAAAAGTGCAGTCAACAAAAAACCGCTTTGTGTGCTTTTTCGTAGAGCAAACTCCATTTCAGACCAATTTAAGACTTCAAAAAATTTTGAAATGTTTTTGTCAAAGATTCGAAATTTTTTCATTTTCCAACCCCTATACTGCATAGGTGAAAAAAGAGCAGTCAACAAAAACCGCTTTGTGTGCTTTTTTGTAGAGCAAACTCCATTTCAGACCAATTTAAGACTTCAAAAAATTTTGAAATGTTTTTTGTCACAGATTCCAAATTTTTTCATTTCCCAACCCCTATACTGTATAGGTGAAAAAGTGAAGTCAACAATAAATCACTATTGAGCGCTCTTTCATAGCGAAAAATTCATTTCAGTCCAATTTAGGACTTCCAAAAATTTTAGAACTTTCTCAAAAACTGAAATTTAAAATTTTGGGCTTCTGTTGTCTTATTTTGGATGTTTTATATTTTCAACAAAAACATTTTAGAGACAGTCTAGATCTAAGGTAACAACCAATTCTGTATACAGCGAACATTGCAACAGCGGAAACCTGCCATTTGCTTGTCGGGGCGGGGGTTCGCACATACCCCCTACAAAACTTTTTACCACCGAAAAACTGATTTTCCCTTTGTGAAATAATGTTTCCTTGGATAGGTTTCACCAGACTGCTTAACCCAAGAACTCACAGGCTGGCGAAACTTAGCTAGAAAACTTTATTTCACAAAGCGAAAATCAGTTTTTTGGTGGTGAAATATTTTGTGAGGGGGGGGGGGGTCCCGAAAACCCCCCCCCCCGCCACCACCACCCTACAAGCAAATGGCAGATTCTCTTACTACTTATATATATATATATATATATATATATATATATATATATATATATAGGTAAACCTATTTAGAC
>NW_027449222.1:0-13118 GCF_964194025.1 Convolutriloba macropyga
CGCTTTATTATTTACAATTCCCAAGCTTAACCATTTTATTTGTTGTTTCGGTTTGTTTGTTTATTTATGCCTGCGTATAATGATGTAGAGAAAAAAGAAAATACAGCGAAAATTATGGCGATGGCGAAAAATAAGCTTAATAATAATAATGATACGCAATTTCTCCCAGTTCAACCATGCGCAATTTGTTCTCCTTCTATCAAAATGTTGACATTTACCGTCATTACAATGGTTAAAAAAATAAGAGCGCAAAATTAGTAAACATAAACGTGAAAAATGTTCGTTCACGGCTTGTAAAATATTACTTAAAACAAAAATCAGACTTTTAGATTCAAAGAGTAAGAATGATAGTTAGACTCTGAAATGTAATATACATGGCCAACTGAGACGGCTAAGCACATTTTTATAATGCTGTTGATTTTTGTTGATTGCTGTGAACTGACGCGAACTGAAGCTCGATGCTCAAAATCACATTTTGAAAAATCAAGGTTATAAACATAAGCAGATCAAAGACACCTTTTAATGTTTTGTTCAATGATGATAAGAGGAAAATTAAAGATTGGAAAGCGAGATTCGAATTTCCTTAATCCACTGTAACATTTCACGCTTTTCAAGTGATTTCACGCATTTTGATTTGAAAAACAAAAGAGAAACGGTGTAGCTGATTATTGTGCTATTTTACATTTCACTTCTAACAAAGCATAAAAGTGGGCAAGACTCCATCTAGAAATTAGAAACTACACCGGTTACAATTTTTTGGATAGTACTAAGTATATTATCTGGACCGGTGAATTAATTTATGAGGTATAATCAATAATACGAACACTGTAAATACTGAACTAACAATGAAATTTGTGTTTTAGTTTTCAAGTTTTGAAAGGTCAGAACTTGAAAACTAAAACACAAATTTCAGAGTTAATTCACACTTTTTCGGTGGACCAGGGATTTCGAACACACTTTTGAGAAAAGAATAGAGATCAAATATGAGAAATCTATATATTAATTCTAACCCGAATGCTGTATCATCATGTTTTAGCTCCAATCCTCAAATATTTTAACGGTCCTTAAACATGCAGCCTAGCGTATTGCATGCGTTTTAAGATGAGCTATATTACCATATTAAGGCTCCTTATTTGATCATTATTTGCACGCAGAAAGTATGCCGCATATCAAAAACCAGCATACCAAAAAGCCACTAACCAACCACTTGCTCATTAGAAGGTCAATAGCCGTAAGCAATAGGCGTCATAAGCTGAGAGGAAAAAACCAATGACTGTCAAGCGAAGGGCAGGGGGATTTTGAGTCTACTTATAGGCGGAAAAAGAGCATAATTTCGTAGACCACAATTTTCAGAACTTGATTTTCTTTTTTTTTCGTTCCTTTTATTTCGTTTCTTTTCTTTCTTTCTTTTCTGTCATTCCAATCTTTCTCTTTTTTGATATTTTGACTCATGTTTTGCGCTCATTAAGCTCAACAAAGCAGACGAGATTTTGAAGCCATTGACAAAATTTTTGCTGATTCAGAAATATGAGTAGAGAAATGCAACACGCATCGGTAGCGTAACTGTGGGTGCGGGTTCGAGCATGAGTCGGTGCCAAAATAGCTTCTGTTCTTCGCTCAAAAATGGGGAATTTTGATTTTCATCAATTATTGTGTTTCCTCCTTGCTCCCTTTTTTCTCTTCATGTTAGATTTTTTCTTATCTGTATATTAATTCTAACTCGAATGCTGTACCACCATAATTAAGCTCCAATTGTCACATACTATAACGGTCTTTAAACGTGCAGCATATCGTAATTCAAGCATTTTCATACGAGCTATATTGACATATTAAAGCTTCTATTTTGATCATTTTTTTGCATGCATAAGGCATGCCGCTTAGGAAAAATCAGAAGACTAAATAAACACCAACCAAAACTTTGCTCATTAGAACGGCCAATAGCCGTAAACAATGGACATCACTAATGGAGATGATAAAACTAATGACTGTTAAAAGGGGGGCATTGGTTCAAGTCTAAATAAAGGCGCAAAAAACGCATTTTTTTCTGGACCACATCTTTGAGAAGTTGGTTTTCTTTCTCTTTCGTCCCTTTTTTCTTTCTTTTCGTTTTTTTATTCTTTTTTTCTTTCCAATCTTGCTTTTTTGTCATTTTTGGCTGCTAATCTGCTCATGTTTTGCAAACATTAAACTTGCCAAAGCGAGCTAACCATTAAAGCCATTGACCTATATTTTGCTTATTCAGAAATAGGAATAGACAGATGCAACACGCATCTGTAGCGTAAATGAGGGTGCGAGATCGAGCCAAAGTTGCTGCCAAAATTAGCTTCTGTTTTTTAGCGCCAAAATGGTGAATGTTATTTTCCATCCACTACGATGTTTCTTTCTTGCTCCCTTCTTTATTTCCCTTCTTATATTTTTCACCTTTATCTATATAATAATTCTAACTCGAATGCTGCACCACCAGGCTTAAGTTGCAATCATCACATGTCTTTACGGTACTCAAACCTGCAGCCTATCGTAATGCATGTGTTTTGAGACAAGTTATATTACCATATTTAGGCTCCTAATTTGATCATTATTTGCACGCATAAAGTATGCTGCATATCAAAAACCAGGATACCAAAAAGCCACTAACCAACCATTTGCTCATTAGAAGGTCAATAGCCGTAAGCAAATGGCGTCATAAGCTGAGAGGAAAAAAACCAATGACTGTCAAGCGAAGGGCAGGGGGATTTTGAGTCTACTTATAGGCGGAAAAAGAGCATAATTTCGTAGACCACAATTTTGAGAACTTCATTTTCTTTTTCGTTCGTTCCTTTTATTTCGTTTCTGGTCGTTTTTTCTTTTCTGTCAGTCCAATCTTTCTCTTTTTTGGTATTTTGACTCCTAATTTGCTCATAATATGCGCTCATTAAGCTCAACAAAGCAAACGAGATTTTGAAGCCATTCACAAAATTTTTGCTGATTCAGAAATATGAGTAGAGAAATGCAACACGCATCGGTAGCGTAACTGTGGGTGCGGGTTCGGGCATGAGTCGGTGCCAAAATAGCTTCTGTTCTTCACTCAAAAATGGGGAATTTTGTTTTTCATCAATTATTGTGTTTCCTCCTTGCTCCCTTTTTTCTCTTCATGTTAGATTTTTTTCTTATCTGTATATTTATTCTAACTCGAACGCTGTACCACCATAATTAAGCTGCAATCGCGATACTATAGCTATATACTATATACTATAGCAATCTTTAAACGAGCAGCATATCGTAATTCAAGCTTTTTGATACGAGCTATATTGACATATTCAAGCTCCTATTTTAATCATTTTTTTGCACGCAAAATGCATGCCGCTTAGGAAAAATCAGAATATTAAATAAACACCAACCAAAATTTTGCACATTAGAACGGCCAATAGCCGTAAACAATGGACATAATTAGTGGAGATGATAAAACTAATGACTGTTAAAAGAGGGGAATTGGTTCAAGTCTAAATAAAGGCGCAAAAAACGCATTTTTTTCTGGACCACATCTTTGAGAAGTTGGTTTTCTTTCTCTTTCGTCCCTTTTTTCTTTCTTTTCGTTTTTTTATTCTTTTTTTCTTTCCAATCTTGCTTTTTTGTCATTTTTGGCTGCTAATCTGCTCATGTTTTGCAAACATTAAACTTGCCAAAGCGAGCTAACCATTAAAGCCATTGACCTATATTTTGCTTATTCAGAAATAGGAATAGACAGATGCAACACGCATCTGTAGCGTAAATGAGGGTGCGAGATCGAGCCAAAGTTGCTGCCAAAATTAGCTTCTGTTTTTTAGCGCCAAAATGGTGAATGTTATTTTCCATCCACTACGATGTTTCTTTCTTGCTCCCTTCTTTATTTCCCTTCTTATATTTTTCACCTTTATCTATATAATAATTCTAACTCGAATGCTGCACCACCAGGCTTAAGTTGCAATCATCACATGTCTTTACGGTACTCAAACCTGCAGCCTATCGTAATGCATGTGTTTTGAGACAAGTTATATTACCATATTTAGGCTCCTAATTTGATCATTATTTGCACGCATAAAGTATGCTGCATATCAAAAACCAGGATACCAAAAAGCCACTAACCAACCATTTGCTCATTAGAAGGTCAATAGCCGTAAGCAATAGGCGTCATAAGCTGAGAGGAAAAAAACCAATGACTGTCAAGCGAAAGGCAGGGGGATTTTGAGTCTACTTATAGGCGGAAAAAGAGCATAATTTCGTAGACCACAATTTTGAGAACTTCATTTTCTTTTTCGTTCGTTCCTTTTATTTCGTTTCTGGTCGTTTTTTCTTTTCTGTCAGTCCAATCTTTCTCTTTTTTGGTATTTTGACTCCTAATTTGCTCATAATATGCGCTCATTAAGCTCAACAAAGCAAACGAGATTTTGAAGCCATTCACAAAATTTTTGCTGATTCAGAAATATGAGTAGAGAAATGCAACACGCATCGGTAGCGTAACTGTGGGTGCGGGTTCGAGCATGAGTCGGTGCCAAAATAGCTTCTGTTCTTCACTCAAAAATGGGGAATTTTGTTTTTCATCAATTATTGTGTTTCCTCCTTGCTCCCTTTTTTCTCTTCATGTTAGATTTTTTTCTTATCTGTATATTTATTCTAAATCGAACGCTGTACCACCATAATTAAGCTGCAATCGCGATACTATAGCTATATACTATATACTATAGCAATCTTTAAACGAGCAGCATATCGTAATTCAAGCTTTTTGATACGAGCTATATTGACATATTCAAGCTTCTATTTTGATCATTTTTTTGCACGCAAAATGCATGCCGCTTAGGAAAAATCAGAATACTAAATAAACACCAACCAAAATTTTGCACATTAGAACGGCCAATAGACGTAAACAATGGACATAATTAGTGGAGATGATAAAACTAATGACTGTTAAAAGAGGGGAATTGGTTCAAGTCTAATTAAAGGCGCAAAAAACGCATTTTTTTCTGGACCACATCTTTGAGAAGTTGGTTTTCTTTCTCTTTCGTCCCTTTTTTCTTTCTTTTCGTTTTTTTATTCTTTTTTTCTTTCCAATCTTGCTTTTTTGTCATTTTTGGCTGCTAATCTGCTCATGTTTTGCAAACATTAAACTTGCCAAAGCGAGCTAACCATTAAAGCCATTGACCTATATTTTGCTTATTCAGAAATAGGAATAGACAGATGCAACACGCATCTGTAGCGTAAATGAGGGTGCGAGATCGAGCCAAAGTTGCTGCCAAAATTAGCTTCTGTTTTTTAGCGCCAAAATGGTGAATGTTATTTTCCATCCACTACGATGTTTCTTTCTTGCTCCCTTCTTTATTTCCCTTCTTATATTTTTCACCTTTATCTATACAATAATTCTAACTCGAATGCTGCACCACCAGGCTTAAGTTGCAATCCTCACAGGTCTTTACGGTACTCAAAGATGCGGCCTATTGTAATGCATGTGTCTTGAGACAAGTTATATTACCATATTTAGGCTCCTAATTTCGTCATTTTTTGTACGCATTAAAAATGCTGCATAGCAAAAACAAGCATACCAAACAGCCACTAATCAAAAATTTGCTAATTAGAAAGGTCAATAGTTGTATGCAAGAAGCGCCATAAGGGGAGAAGACAAATCATTGACTGTCAAGCGAAGGGCAGGTGGATTTTGAGTCTAATTATAGGCGGAAAAAGAGCACAATTTCGTAGACCACAATTTTGAGAACTTGATTTTCTTTTTTTTTCGTTCCTTTTGTTTCGTTTCTTTTCGTTCATTTTTTTCTGTCAGTCCTAATTTTCTTTTTTTGATATCTTGACTCCTAATCTGCTCATGTTTTGCGCTCATCAAGCTCAACAAAGCAGACGAGATTTTGAAGCCATTGACAAAAATTTTTGCTGATTCAGAAATATGAGTATAGAAATGCAACACGCATCGGTAGCGTAACTGAGGGTGCGGGTTCGTGCCCGAGCCGGTGCCAAACTGGCTTCTGTTTTTCGCTCAAAAATGGGAAATTTTAATTTTCATCAATTATTGTGTTTCCTCCTTGCTCCTTTTTTTTCCTTCACGTTAGATTTTTTCTTATCTATATACAAAATCTAACTCGAATGCTGTACCACCAGAATTAAGCTCTAATCGTCACATACTATAACGGTTTTAGACATGCAGCTCATGGTAAATCAGGCATTTTGAGATAAGCTATATGGCCAAATTTAAGCTTCTATTTTGATCATTTTTTTGCACGCATAAGGCATGCCGCTTAGGAAAAATAAGCATACGAAATAGTTAGCACAGAAGATAAGACCAATGACTGTCAAGCAAGGGGCAGGGGTTCGAGTCTAATTAAGGGCGGAAAAGACGCATAATTTCCTGAACACAACATTGGGAAAAAAGTTTTCTTTTTCTTTCAATCTTTTTTCCGTTTCTTTTCATTGTTTCCTTTCTCTCTTTCCAATCTTCTTTTTTTAAAAAATTTTTGGCTCCTTATTTGCTCATATTTTGCGAACATTAAGCTTGCCAAAGCAGTCGAGCCATTAAAACCATTGACCAACATTTTGCTGATTCAGTAAGAGGAATAGACAAAAGCAACATGCATTAGTAGCGTAAGCGGAGAGTGCCTGGTTTTAGCCCGAGTCGGTGGCAAAAATGGCTTTTGTTTTCTTGGCTCCAAAATGCTGAATGTTGTTTTTCATCCACTACTGTGTTTCCTTCTTGCTCCCATCTCTTTTCATCTTCATTTTATATTTTTTCTTCCTTATTTTTAACATATTTCGAGTGCTATGTCACCATGTTTAAGCCTATTTATGCAGCCTAACGTAGTACAGGCGTTTCAAAACACGCTGTTCCACCAAGTATAAGCTTGTTATCTGCACAAGTTGTAGCACACCTTGAACAGGAAACTCAGCAAAGACAAAAATGTCGCTTCTGCAACACAGGGTAACGGACGCAAAAATGCGCGTCGGTACCGTAGGCGTTAAAACCTATGCCTGGTAAATGAGGGGCATATGGTTTTGAGCCGGAATTAGCGCGAAACTGAAATCCTAATTACTCTTATGCCTTCTATTCTATTAAAAGATTTTTCTTGTGATGCAATTGTGGGCCTGCTAGTATGGACTTGATCGAATTAGAAAATTGCGATTCCATTTCTTTTCAGTAAAGACTCAATTGCCTGAATTCTCCTTTTTAATTTTGTCTTTACTTATTTAGCTCATAGCGGCTTGTTGTTTGAATACTATCTTCCCTTTTTGATTTTTGAGCCCACGCTTCATCAAAGATTGTCCGTTTGAAAACAAAAGAACAACAAAAAAGAGCAGCAAAATTACCTTATAATATTTAAGCTTGAAACAAACTTTAACCATTGAATAGAGTTAGTTATATGGATTACTTAGTGAAAAGGTGAAACAACTATTCGAACATCTTTAAAAAAAATGAGAAAGTCATAAAAACTACGGAATTGAGCAGAGAGAAAATAACTTCGAATTGCTGTTTTCGCAGCAAAAAAATATGCTACGGCAGTGTACATAATCGTGGATAAAATTCCATTATTGAATCAAAACTCTCTTCACTGAGGTAAACAAGTTTGCATTTTTGTAAACAAGATTGCTCAGATTATCTTACTACGCCCCGAAATTTTAAAGCATACCAATTACTTGGCGATTGGAAAGATTCAAATCATGCATCAGGATTTGACGTTAAATTTGTTTATCTTGGAGGACTGCATATAACGGTTCAGATAAACCCTATTACAGACGTAAACTTTGTTTGAATGAGAGACTCTCACCGATGCAATTAGACTTAAAAAGATTAGCCTCAATCTAATATCACAGACACTTGGTTAAATGACAGTAATCAAAGATTGTCAGCAAAAACGACACGAACAATACAAGGCGAAAAAAAAGGAGGTTGTTCAATTTTAGATCTTTTCGATTACAGTCATCAGAGATTGGAACTCTTCTAGAGCCGTAAAGTAATAGATTGTTCTGCTGCCATCAGAAAAAGTATTTTCAAAAAAAGTTTTGATTCAATGATGAAAGCAGTGAAAAAATGGAGTATGAAATAAACCTTTCATGTTTTTTCGAAAAATCCCACCAAAGAAAACAAAAAATACTTTTCTTTTTTCTTTTTTAATACTTTAGTTTAATTTCTTTACAATTCTTTAGTTTATCTCAGAAAGTTTTCTCAGAAAAAATTGTATTGCTAAGAATTCAAATTTTTGACAACAAAGTCTCTTCTACGAACAGTTTTCTATAAAGAACCAAATGTATTTACATCCATTTTTGAAAACAACTTGGATAGCCTATTTTTTCAATTAAATAATCTCAAAAAAGAAGCAATATTCTGCGGAGCATTCAGTCCAAATGTGGTTTTTGAAGATATCAAAATGCTTGACTTTAGAATATTACTGCAATCCTTTGGTTTTAAACAACAGATCTCAAAAAAGTATCAAACTATTCAAAAACTTGCATTGATCATTTATTGGGCAGAGACCATTTTAAAACTTACATAAATGTAGCAGATATTGGCAATCATTACCCCTATTCATGGAATAAGTTTCCGGTCCAATGCCTAAAACGCTTCCCCTGAACCAAAAAAAATAATAGTTTGAAAATATGAAAAATTTTACTTAAACCACTTTTTTGTCATTAATCATCTCATTATCCTTTGGTGACAGCAAGAGCAGTCATCAGAGATTAGAACTCTTCTAGAGCCGTATTCTGAAGGTACTAGATTGTTTTGCTCCCATCAGAAAAAAAGTTCAAAAATAGTTTTGCTTCAATGATAAAAGAAATGAAAAAATCGAGTATAAAACAAACCTTTCATGTTCTTTCGAAATATCCCACCAAAGAAAACAAAAAATACTTTTCGCCGCTTCAGACACAAACCATTCAGTCTATGACCTCAAAAACTACAAAAGAAAACTTATGCAAATGAAGTGACCAACGCATTTAAAAAAACTTATAAATGGATTTTCGTCTGGTCATGATGTCAACGAAAAAAAATATCTTTAACTTGACAATGCATGTTATAAGTGAAGCTGTTGACAATCTGTTTTGATGGCTCTGTTGTTCGAAATGCTGCCAATCTCTTCTTTAAGACAGCTCAAAACCTGCCTCTCTGTAAGGTGGAGTTCCCGAGAAAATAGGAAACTGCAGTCCAATTGGTTTGCTACCTTCTATTAGCAAAGCTTTTGAAAATTTTTTTCAACCGAATGGTCAAGTTTGTTTCGAATTACAGAAATTTCTAGGAAAAAGAGATTAACCTCAATCTATTATCAGAGAAACTTGGTTAAATGACAGTAATCAAAGTGACTGTTTTAGACTCAAAGATTGTCAGCAAAAACGACACGAACAAGACAAGGCAAAAAAGAAGGAGATTGTTCATTTTTAATTCGTTTCGATTACAGTCATCAGAGATTGGAACTCTTCTAGAGCAGTATTCTGAATTTAATAGATTGTTCTGCTCCCATCAGAAAAAGTATCTTCAAAAAAAGTTTTGATTCAATGATGAAAGCAATGAAAAAATGGATTATAAAACAAACCTTTACTATTTTTTCGAAAAATCCCACCGAAGAAAACAAAAAATACTTTTGCCGCTTCAGAAACAAACAATTCAGTCTATGACCTCAAAAACTACAAAAGAAAACTTATGCAAATGAAGTGACCAACGCAGTTAAAAAAACTTATAAACGGATTTTCATCTGGTCATGATGTCAACGAAACAAATATCTTTAACTTGACAATGCATGTTATAAGTGAAGCTGTTGACAACCTTTTTTGATTGCTCTGTTGTTCGAAATGCTGCCAATTTTTTTAAGACAGCTCAAGACCTGCCTCTCTGTAAGTCTGGAGTTCCCGAGGAAATAGGAAACTGCAGTCCAAATCGTTTGCTACCTTCCATTAGCAAAGTTTTTGAAAATATTTTCAACCGAATGGACCAGTTTGTTTTGAAATACAGAATTTTCAAGAAACAAAAATATTAGCCTCAATCTATTATTATAGAAACTTGGTAAAATGACAGTAAATATTGTGACTATTTTAAACTCAAAGACTGTCAGCAAAAACGACACGAACAAGACCAGGCAAAAAAAGAAGGAGGTTGTTCAATTTTAGTTCGTTTCAATTACAGTCCTCAGAGATTGGAACTCTTCTTGAGCCGTATTCTGAAGGTAATAGATTGTTCTGCTCCCATCAATAAAAAGTAATTTCAAAAATAGTTTCAATTCAATGATGAAAGCAATGAAAAAATGGAGTATAAAACAAACCTTTCATGTTTTTTCGAAAAATCCCACCAAAAAACAACAAAAAATACTTCTTGCCGCTTCAGATACAAACCATTCAGTCTATGACCCCAAAATCCAAAAATGAAAACTTATGCAAATGAAGTGACCAACGCAGTTAAAAAAACTTATAAACGGATTTTCATCTGGTCATGATGTCAACGAAAAAAAAACTTTAACTTGACAATGCATGTTATAATTGAAGCTGTTGACAACCTTTTTTGATTGCTCTGTTGTTTGAAATGCTGCCAATTTTTTTAAGACAGCTCAAGACCTGCCTCTCCGTAAGTCTGGAGTTCCCGAGGAAATAGGAAACTGCAGTCCAAATCGTTTGCTACCTTCCATTAGCAAAGTTTTTGAAAATATTTTCAACCGAATGGACCAGTTTGTTTCGAAATACAGAATTTTCAAGAAACAAAAATATTAGTCTCAATCTATTATTATAGAAACTTGGTAAAATGACAGTAAATATTGTGACTACTTTAAACTCAAAGACTGTCAGCAAAAACGTCACGAACAAAACCAGGCAAAAAAAGAAAGAGGTTGTTCAATTTTAGTTCGTTTCGATTACAGTCATCAGAGACTGGAACTCTTCTAGAGCCGTATTCTGAAGTTAATAGATTGTTCTGCTCCCATCAAAAAAACTATTTTCAAAAAAAGTTTTGATTCAATGATGAAGGCAATGAAAAAATGGAGTATAAAACAAACCTTTACTGTTTTTTCGAAAAATCCCACCTGAGAAAACAAAAAATACTTTCGGCGCTTCAGATACAAACCATTCAGTCTATGACCTCAAAAACTAAAAATGAAAACTTATGCAAATGAAGTGACCAACGCAGTTAAAAAAAACTTATAAACGGATTTTCATCTGGTCATGATGTCAACGAAAAAAAAAAACTTTAACTTGACAATGCATGTTATAAGTGAAGCTCTTGACAATCTGCTTGCTGGCTGTTGTTCAAAAAGCTGCCATACTCTTGTTTTAAGACAGCTCAAAACCTGCCTCTCTGTAAGTCCGGAGTTCCCAAGGAAATCGGAAACTGCCGTCCAAATCGGTTGCTACCTTCCATTAGCAAAGTTTTTGAAAAATCTTTTCAACCGAATGTTCAAGTTTGTTTCGAAATACAGAAATTTCAAGGAACAATAATATTAGCCTCAATTTATTATTACAGAAACTTGGTTAAATGACAGTAAATAAGATGACTATTTTAAACTCAAAGACTGTCAGCAAAAACGTCACGAACAAAACCAGGCAAAAAAAGAAAGAGGTTGTTCAATTTTAGTTCGTTTCGATTACAGTCATCAGAGACTGGAACTCTTCTAGAGCCGTATTCTGAAGTTAATAGATTGTTCTGCTCCCATCAAAAAAACTATTTTCAAAAAAAGTTTTGATTCAATGATGAAAGCAATGAAAAAATGGAGTATAAAACAAACCTTTACGGTTTTTTCGAAAAATCCCACCTGAGAAAACAAAAAATACTTTCGGCGCTTCAGATACAAACCATTCAGTCTATGACCTCAAATACTTAAAATGAAAACTTATGCAAATGAAGTGACCAACGCAGTTAAAAAAACTTATAAACGGATTTTCATCTGGTCATGATGTCAACGAAAAAAAAACTTTAACTTGACAATGCATGTTATAAGTGAAGCTCTTGACAATCTGCTTGCTGGCTGTTTTTCGAAAAGCTGCCATACTCTTGTTTTAAGACAGCTCAAAACCTGCCTCTCTGTAAGTCCGGAGTTCCCAAGGAAATCGGAAACTGCCGTCCATTTGGTTTGCTACCTTCTAGTAGCATATTTTTTGAAAAATCTTTTCAACCGAATGGTCAAGTTTGTTTCGAAATACAGAAATTGCAAAGAAAAACGGTTTAGTTTTCAGTCGGAAAAAAATTCTGGATATGCATTAGCGCAACTCATTGAGTCTCAACTCATTTAATTATAGAATCATAAAACGGAGCAAAGTTATTCTTTAGAAGAAAATGAAACCACTGACATTTTTTAAGAAAGAATCAATTTTTTTGGTACAAGATGGTTCTCTCTTCTCATTCCTTGTAGGGAACTTTTTTCACAGCTGAGAAGCAGTTGCCATTGCGTGGAAAGCACTCTGTAGCGACAATCGATGTTGATGAAAATTTAACGCGACAGAATACAAGGGGGGAGCTTTCATCAGTCTTTTACCAAAAAGTTCTTACAAAACTCTTTATCAGATAAATTCTTGAAACTAAATAAAAATTTCCGGAAAATGTTACCTCATTCTTGAAAACATTGACAAAATTACATCATACAAGTTTAGCAATTTCTGGAGGCGCTTCAGGGTTTGTTTTAATTTTAGTAACAAGAACATAGTAGAAGACGTTTCTTGATATCGAGAGGTTCACTTAATTTAACTGGTTCTCGATCTTAATGCAAGGACCATGGCTTGAGCAGCACTACTCTTAGGTAAATCCTTCCAATCAGAAAACTTCTGACAAGATTAATATTTTCCACAGTTGTAACTATTTGTACTAGTTTTGTCTGGTAACGTTTTTTTTCAAACAAAAGTATGAAGAGAATTAGAAGAAGCTGTAATCATCCTGTTTCTGGATCCTTTTTGAGTAGAGCAGTTTGTCTTGCATAAAGTTTAAGCGCTTGATAGTTTTTTTCTTCAACAATTTTTATTAAATTCAAAATTAGAGTCAAAATACTAGGAAGTGAAGAATCACTTGGGCGTAAACGGTCATTGCTCCCAAGAGCTAAGTTTTAAAATACTGAGTATGGCTTTTTTCAAAAAAAACTTTATCATAATTTTAATACTGTATTTTTTAACACTGGCAGTGTTAAAAGAAAAACCTCAAAAAAGGTGTT
>NW_027449223.1:0-74605 GCF_964194025.1 Convolutriloba macropyga
GAGACAACACACTAAAAAAAGTTCAGGTAAAGTTACCTGAACCAAGTTCAGGTAACTAGAAGTTCAGGTGAAGTTCAGGTGTAAAAGCACCTGAAATACACCTGAACTGAATTTCAGGTAAATTTTCACCTGAACAAGTTCAGGTGTGGTTACCTGAAAATAACTTTCATTGCATTCGGCAGTGAAACAACAAAAATTCAGCAGAAACTAAAACACAACACAAATACAAACTTTAGGAGAAACATCAACACATTTATTAGGCAGCGTCCAGCATTTTTTCAAAGTGTTTCAATTTTAAATTTTGAAAAGTTACTGTAAAGTTTAGCATCAATTTTTCCCGCTCTTCAGCTCTACTGATGTTTCTAGATCGAACAAGTAATATGGGAGCCATTTGGGTTGTCTGAATTTTATATCAATCCTGAAGTTTCAGAAAAACGGTTTTAAGCGACTTTAATTTCTTTAAATCATAACAACAGGAAACGCAGTGGTTTTAAAGTGGATCAACTTGAATGCAATCACTCTTCCCTATATAATAAATCAAAAACTATTATTCCTGCATAAAGTAGATCTCTGGAAAACTGGATTATACGTTTATAGAAACGGTAACGACATATGGTCCTCATTTAGATTCCATTTATTTAAAGTCTTTCAGAATCAGATTGTTATTCTTCTTAATTCGAACTATTTCGACTTTCCAACATAAGCACTGCTTCAAAACCCTGTCCGTCGAACTGAAGTTTGCCGGTTAATTTTAGGTGCATCTTTTTGAAATTGGGCTCTACAAAGTATAGAGGACAAAACAAACATTTATGGAACGATTTCCTGCCGTTTATTAAGATTAGCAAATCTACGGTTAAGTATAATATAAAGGTTTCTCACTCTTCAGCCCCACTGATGTTTCTAGATCGAACAAATAATTTGGAAGCCATTTGGGTTGTCTGAATTGAATATCAATCCTGAAGTTTCAGAAAAACGGTTTAAAGAGACTTTAATTTCTTTAAATCATAACAACAGGAAACGCAGTGGTTTTAAAGTGGATCAACTTGAATGCAATCACTCTTCCCTATGTAATAAATCAAAAACTATTATTCCTGCATAAAGTAAATCTCTGGAAAACTGGATTATACGTATATAGAAACGGTAACGACGTATGGTCCTCATTTAGATTCCATTTATTTAAAGTCTTTCAGAATCAGATTGTTATTCTTCTTAATTCGAACTAATTCCGTTTTCCAACATAAGCACTGCTTCAAATTCCTGTTCGTCGAATTGAAGTTTGCCTGTTAATTTTAGGTGCATCTTTACGAAACTGGTCTCTCTAGAAAGTTTAGAGGACAAAACAAACATTTATGGAACTATTTCCTGCCGTTTATTAATTTTAGCAAAGCTACGGTTAAGTTTAATATAAAGGTTTCCCACTCTTCAGCCCTAATGATGTTTCTAGATCGAACAAAACATTTGTGAGCCAATTGGGTTGTTTGTAGTGAATATCCATCCTGAAGTTTCAGAAAAACGGTTTAAAGAGACTTTAATTTCTTGAAATCATAACAACAGGAAACGCAGTGGTTTTAAAGGGGATTAACTTGAATGCAATCACTCTTCCCTATCTATTATTCAAAAAATATTATTCCTGAAAAAATTAGATCTCTGGAAAACTGGTTTATAAGTATATAGAAACGGTTACGACGTATGGTCCTCATTTAGCTTCCATTTATTTAAAGTCTTTCAGAATCAGATTGTTATTCTTCTTAATTCGAACTAATTCCATTTTCCAACATAAGCACTGCTTCAAATTCCTGTTCGTCGAATTGAAGTTTGCCTGTTAATTTTAGGTGCATCTTTACGAAACTGGTCTCTCTAGAAAGTTTGGAGGACAAAACAAACATTTATGGAACTATTTCCTGCCGTTTATTAATTTTAGCAAAGCTACGGTTAAGTTTAATATAAAGGTTTCCCACTCTTCAGCCCTAATGATGTTTCTAGATCGAACAAGTAATTTGGAAGCCATTTGGGTTGTCTGAATTGAATATCAATCCTGAAGTTTCAGAAAAACGGTTCAAAGAGACTTTAATTTCTTTAAATCATAACAACAGGAAACGCAGTGGTTTTAAAGTGGATCAACTTGAATGCAATCACTCTTATCTATATATTGAATCAAAAACTATTATTCCTGCATAAAGTAGATCTCTGGAAAAATGGATTATAAGTATATAGAACCGGTAACGACATATGGTCCTCATTTAGCTTCCATTTATTTAAAGTCTTTCAGAATCAGATTGTTATTCTTCTTAATTTGAACTAATTCCATTTTCCAACATAAGCACTGCTTCAAATTCCTGTTCGTCGAATTGAAGTTTGCGTGTTGATTTTAGGTGCATCTTTACGAAACTGGTCTCTCTAGAAAGTTTAGAGGACAAAACAAACATTTATGGAACTATTTCCTGCCGTTTAATAATTTTAGCAAAGCTACGGTTAAGTTGAATATAAAGGTTTCCCACTTTTCAGCCCTAATGATGTTTCTAGATCGAACAAAACATTTGTGAGCCAATTGGGTTGTTTATAGTGAATATCAATCCTGAAGTTTCAGAAAAACGGTTTAAAGAGACTTTAATTTCTTTAAATCATAACAACAGGAAACGCAGTGGTTTTAAAGTGGATTAACTTGAATGCAATCACTCTTCCCTATTTATTATTCAAAACATATTATTCCTGCAAAAATTAGATATCAGGAAAAATGGATTATAAGTATATAGAAACGGTAACGACGTATGGTTCTCATTTAGCTTCCATTTATTTAAAGTCTTTCAGAATCAGATTGTTATTCTTCTTAATTCGAACTATTTCCATTTTCCAACAAAAGCACTGCTTCAAAACCCTGTCCGTCGAACTGAAGTTTGCGGGTTAATTTTAGGTGCATCTTTTTGAAATTGGGCTCTACAAAGTATAGAGGTCAAAACAAACATTTATGGAACTATTTCCTGCCGTTTATTAAGTTTAGCAAATCTACGGTTAAGTATAATATAAAGGTTTCCCTCTCTTCAGCCCCACTGATGTTTCCAGATCGAACAAGTAATTTGGAAGCCATTTGGGTTGTCTGAATTGAATATCAATCCTGAAGTTTCAGAAAAACGGTTTAAAGAGACTTTAATTTCTTTAAATCATAACAACAGGAAACGCAGTGGTTTTAAAGTGGATCAACTTGAATGCAATCACTCTTATCTATATATTAAATCAAAAACTATTATTCCTGCATAAAGTAAATCTCTTGAAACATGAATTATAAGTATATAGAACCGGTAACAACATATGGTCCTCATTTAGCTTCCATTTATTTAAAGTCTTTCAGAATCAGATTGTTATTCTTCTTAATTCGAACTAATTCCATTTTCCAACATAAGCACTGCTTCAAATTCCTGTTCGTCGAATTGAAGTTTGCCTGTTAATTTTAGGTGCATCTTTACGAAACTGGTCTCTCTAGAAAGTTTGGAGGACAAAACAAACATTTATGGAACTATTTCCTGCCGTTTATTAATTTTAGCAAAGCTACGGTTAAGTTTAATATAAAGGTTTCCCACTCTTCAGCCCTAATGATGTTTCTAGATCGAACAAAACATTTGTGAGCCAATTGGGTTGTTTGTAGTGAATATCCATCCTGAAGTTTCAGAAAAACGGTTTAAAGAGACTTTAATTTCTTTAAATCATAACAACAGGAAACGCAGTGGTTTTAAAGTGGATTAACTTGAATGCAATCACTCTTCCCTATTTATTATTCAAAACATATTATTCCTGCAAAAATTAGATATCAGGAAAAATGGATTATAAGTATATAGAAACGGTAACGACGTATGGTTCTCATTTAGCTTCCATTTATTTAAAGTCTTTCAGAATCAGATTGTTATTCTTCTTAATTCGAACTATTTCCATTTTCCAACAAAAGCACTGCTTCAAAACCCTGTCCGTCGAACTGAAGTTTGCGGGTTAATTTTAGGTGCATCTTTTTGAAATTGGGCTCTACAAAGTATAGAGGTCAAAACAAACATTTATGGAACTATTTCCTGCCGTTTATTAAGTTTAGCAAATCTACGGTTAAGTATAATATAAAGGTTTCCCTCTCTTCAGCCCCACTGATGTTTCCAGATCGAACAAGTAATTTGGAAGCCATTTGGGTTGTCTGAATTGAATATCAATCCTGAAGTTTCAGAAAAACGGTTTAAAGAGACTTTAATTTCTTTAAATCATAACAACAGGAAACGCAGTGGTTTTAAAGTGGATCAACTTGAATGCAATCACTCTTATCTATATATTAAATCAAAAACTATTATTCCTGCATAAAGTAAATCTCTTGAAACATGAATTATAAGTATATAGAACCGGTAACAACATATGGTCCTCATTTAGCTTCCATTTATTTAAAGTCTTTCAGAATCAGATTGTTATTCTTCTTAATTCGAACTAATTCCATTTTCCAACATAAGCACTGCTTCAAATTCCTGTTCGTCGAATTGAAGTTTGCCTGTTAATTTTAGGTGCATCTTTACGAAACTGGTCTCTCTAGAAAGTTTGGAGGACAAAACAAACATTTATGGAACTATTTCCTGCCGTTTATTAATTTTAGCAAAGCTACGGTTAAGTTTAATATAAAGGTTTCCCACTCTTCAGCCCTAATGATGTTTCTAGATCGAACAAAACATTTGTGAGCCAATTGGGTTGTTTGTAGTGAATATCCATCCTGAAGTTTCAGAAAAACGGTTTAAAGAGACTTTAATTTCTTTAAATCATAACAACAGGAAACGCAGTGGTTTTAAAGTGGATTAACTTGAATGCAATCACTCTTCCCTATTTATTATTCAAAACATATTATTCCTGCAAAAATTAGATATCAGGAAAAATGGATTATAAGTATATAGAAACGGTAACGACGTATGGTTCTCATTTAGCTTCCATTTATTTAAAGTCTTTCAGAATCAGATTGTTATTCTTCTTAATTCGAACTATTTCCATTTTCCAACAAAAGCACTGCTTCAAAACCCTGTCCGTCGAACTGAAGTTTGCGGGTTAATTTTAGGTGCATCTTTTTGAAATTGGGCTCTACAAAGTATAGAGGTCAAAACAAACATTTATGGAACTATTTCCTGCCGTTTATTAAGTTTAGCAAATCTACGGTTAAGTATAATATAAAGGTTTCCCTCTCTTCAGCCCCACTGATGTTTCCAGATCGAACAAGTAATTTGGAAGCCATTTGGGTTGTCTGAATTGAATATCAATCCTGAAGTTTCAGAAAAACGGTTTAAAGAGACTTTAATTTCTTTAAATCATAACAACAGGAAACGCAGTGGTTTTAAAGTGGATCAACTTGAATGCAATCACTCTTATCTATATATTAAATCAAAAACTATTATTCCTGCATAAAGTAAATCTCTTGAAACATGAATTATAAGTATATAGAACCGGTAACAACATATGGTCCTCATTTAGCTTCCATTTATTTAAAGTCTTTCAGAATCAGATTGTTATTCTTCTTAATTCGAACTAATTCCATTTTCCAACATAAGCACTGCTTCAAATTCCTGTTCGTCGAATTGAAGTTTGCCTGTTAATTTTAGGTGCATCTTTACGAAACTGGTCTCTCTAGAAAGTTTGGAGGACAAAACAAACATTTATGGAACTATTTCCTGCCGTTTATTAATTTTAGCAAAGCTACGGTTAAGTTTAATATAAAGGTTTCCCACTCTTCAGCCCTAATGATGTTTATAGATCGAACAAGAAATTTGTGAGCCAATTGGGTTGTCTGTAGTGAATATCAATCCTGAAGTTTCAGAAAAACGGTTTAAAGAGACTTTAATTTCTTTAAATCATAACAACAGGAAACGCAGTGGTTTTAAAGTGGATCAACTTGAATGCAATCACTCTTCCCTATTCATTAAATCAAAAAATATTTTTCCTGCATAAAATAGATCTCTGGAAAACTGGATTATACGTATAAAGAACCGGTAACGACATATGGTCCTCATTTAGCTTCCCTTTATTTAAAGTCTTTCAGAATCAGATTGTTATTCTTCTTAATTCGAACTAATTCCATCTTCCAATATAAGCACTGCTTCAAAACCCTGTCCGTCCAACTGAAGTCTGACTGTTAATTTTAGGTGCATCTTTCCGAAATTGGTCTCTCTAGAAAGATTAGAGGACAAAACAAACATTTATGGAACTATTTCTTGCCGTTTATCAATTTTAGCAAAGCTACGGTTAAGTTTAATATAAAGGTTTCCCACTCTTCAGCCCTAATGATGTTTCTAGATCGAACAAAACATTTGTGAGCCAATTGGGTTGTTTGTAGTGAATATCCATCCTGAAGTTTCAGAAAAACGGTTTAAAGAGACTTTAATTTCTTTAAATCATAACAACAGGAAACGCAGTGGTTTTAAAGTGGATTAACTTGAATGCAATCACTCTTCCCTATTTATTATTCAAAACATATTATTCCTGCAAAAATTAGATATCAGGAAAAATGGATTATAAGTATATAGAAACGGTAACGACGTATGGTTCTCATTTAGCTTCCATTTATTTAAAGTCTTTCAGAATCAGATTGTTATTCTTCTTAATTCGAACTATTTCCATTTTCCAACAAAAGCACTGCTTCAAATTCCTGTTCGTCGAATTGAAGTTTGCCTGTTAATTTTAGGTGCATCTTTACGAAACTGGTCTCTCTAGAAAGTTTGGAGGACAAAACAAACATTTATGGAACTATTTCCTGCCGTTTATTAATTTTAGCAAAGCTACGGTTAAGTTTAATATAAAGGTTTCCCACTCTTCAGCCCTAATGATGTTTCTAGATCGAACAAAACATTTGTGAGCCAATTGGGTTGTTTGTAGTGAATATCCATCCTGAAGTTTCAGAAAAACGGTTTAAAGAGACTTTAATTTCTTTAAATCATAACAACAGGAAACGCAGTGGTTTTAAAGTGGATTAACTTGAATGCAATCACTCTTCCCTATTTATTATTCAAAACATATTATTCCTGCAAAAATTAGATATCAGGAAAAATGGATTATAAGTATATAGAAACGGTAACGACGTATGGTTCTCATTTAGCTTCCATTTATTTAAAGTCTTTCAGAATCAGATTGTTATTCTTCTTAATTCGAACTATTTCCATTTTCCAACAAAAGCACTGCTTCAAAACCCTGTCCGTCGAACTGAAGTTTGCGGGTTAATTTTAGGTGCATCTTTTTGAAATTGGGCTCTACAAAGTATAGAGGTCAAAACAAACATTTATGGAACTATTTCCTGCCGTTTATTAAGTTTAGCAAATCTACGGTTAAGTATAATATAAAGGTTTCCCTCTCTTCAGCCCCACTGATGTTTCCAGATCGAACAAGTAATTTGGAAGCCATTTGGGTTGTCTGAATTGAATATCAATCCTGAAGTTTCAGAAAAACGGTTTAAAGAGACTTTAATTTCTTTAAATCATAACAACAGGAAACGCAGTGGTTTTAAAGTGGATCAACTTGAATGCAATCACTCTTATCTATATATTAAATCAAAAACTATTATTCCTGCATAAAGTAAATCTCTTGAAACATGAATTATAAGTATATAGAACCGGTAACAACATATGGTCCTCATTTAGCTTCCATTTATTTAAAGTCTTTCAGAATCAGATTGTTATTCTTCTTAATTCGAACTAATTCCATTTTCCAACATAAGCACTGCTTCAAATTCCTGTTCGTCGAATTGAAGTTTGCCTGTTAATTTTAGGTGCATCTTTACGAAACTGGTCTCTCTAGAAAGTTTGGAGGACAAAACAAACATTTATGGAACTATTTCCTGCCGTTTATTAATTTTAGCAAAGCTACGGTTAAGTTTAATATAAAGGTTTCCCACTCTTCAGCCCTAATGATGTTTATAGATCGAACAAGAAATTTGTGAGCCAATTGGGTTGTCTGTAGTGAATATCAATCCTGAAGTTTCAGAAAAACGGTTTAAAGAGACTTTAATTTCTTTAAATCATAACAACAGGAAACGCAGTGGTTTTAAAGTGGATCAACTTGAATGCAATCACTCTTCCCTATTCATTAAATCAAAAAATATTTTTCCTGCATAAAATAGATCTCTGGAAAACTGGATTATACGTATAAAGAACCGGTAACGACATATGGTCCTCATTTAGCTTCCCTTTATTTAAAGTCTTTCAGAATCAGATTGTTATTCTTCTTAATTCGAACTAATTCCATCTTCCAATATAAGCACTGCTTCAAAACCCTGTCCGTCCAACTGAAGTCTGACTGTTAATTTTAGGTGCATCTTTCCGAAATTGGTCTCTCTAGAAAGATTAGAGGACAAAACAAACATTTATGGAACTATTTCTTGCCGTTTATTAATTTTAGCAAAGCTACGGTTAAGTTTAATATAAGGGTTTCCCACTCTTCAGCCCTAATGATGTTTCTAGATCGAACAAGAAATTTGTGAGCCAATTGGGTTGTCTGTAGTGATTTGCAATCCTGAAGTTTCAGAAAAACGGTTTAAAGAGACTTTAATTTCTTTAAATCATAACAACAGTAAACGCAGTGGTTTTAAAGTTGATCAACTTGAACGCAATCACTCTTCCCTATTTATTAAATCAAAAAATATTATTCCTGCATAAAATAGATCTCTGGAAAACTGGATTATACGTATAAAGAACCAGTAACGACATATGGTCCTCATTTAGCTTCCCTTTATTTAAAGTCTTTCAGAATCAGATTGTTATTCTTCTTAATTCGAACTAATTCCATTTTTCAACATAAGCACTGCTTCAAATTCCTGTCTGTCGAATTGAAGTTTGCCTATTAATTTTAGGTGCATCTTTCCGAAACTGGTCTCTCTAGAAAGTATAGAGGACAAAACAAACATTTATGGAACTATTTCTTGCCGTTTAATAATTTTAGCAAAGCTACGGTTAAGTTTAATATAAAGGTTTCCCACTCCTCAGCCCTGCTGATGTTTCCTGATCGAACAAAAATTTGTGAGCCAATTGGGTTGTCTGAATTGAATATCAATCCTGAAGTTTCAGAAAAACGGTTTAAAGAGACTTTAATTTCTTTAAATCATAACAACAGGAAACGCAGTGGTTTTAAAGTGGATCAACTTGAATGCAATTACTCTTCCCTATATATTAAATCAAAAACTATTATTCCTGCATAAAGTACATCTCTGGAAAACTGGATTATAAGTATATAGAACCGGTAACGACATCTGGTCCTCATTTAGCTTCCATTTATTTAAAGTCTTTCAGAATCAGATTGTTCTTCTTCTTAATTCGAACTAATTCCATCTTCCAATATAAGCACTGCTTCAAAACCCTGTCCGTCGAACTGAAGTTTGCCTGTTAATTTTAGGTGCATTTTTCCGAAATTGGTCTCTCTGGAAAGATTAGAGGACAAAACAAACATTTATGGAACTATTTCCTGCCGTTTATTAAATTTAGCAAATCTACGGTTAAGTTTAATATAAAGGTTTCCCACTCTTCAGCCCTAATGATGTTTCTAGATCGAACAAGAAATTTGTGAGCCAGTTGGGTTGTCTGTAGTGAATATCAATCCTGAAGTTTCAGAAAAACGGTTTAAAGAGACTTTAATTTCTTTAAATCATAACAACAGGAAACGCAGTGGTTTAAAAGTGGATCAACTTGAATGCAATCACTCTTCCCTATTTATTAAATCAAAAAAATTATTCCTGCATAAAATAGATCTCTGGAAAACAGGATTATACGTATAAAGAACCGGTAACGACATATTGTCCTCATTTAGCTTCCCTTTATTTAAAGTCTTTCAGAATCAGATTGTTATTCTTCTTAATTCGAACTAATTCCATTTTCAAAAACATAAGCACTGCTTCAAATTCCTGTCCGTCGAATTGAAGTTTGCCTGTTAATTTTAGGTGCATCTTTCCGAAACTGGTCTCTCTAGAAAGTATAGAGGACAAAACAAACATTTATGGAACTATTTCCTGCCGTTTATTAATTTTAGCAAAGCTACGGTTAAGTTTAATATAAAGGTTTCCTACTCTTCAGCCCTACTGATATTTCGAGATCGAACAAGTAATTTAGGAGCCATTTGTGGTGTCTGAAGTGATTATTAACCCTGAAGTTTCATAAAAACGGTTTAAAGAGACTTTAATTTCTTTGAATCATAACAACAGGAAACGCAGTGGTTTTAAAGTGGATCAACTTGAATGCAATCACTCTTCCCTATATAATAAATTAAAAACTATTATTCCTGCATAAAGTAGATCTCTGGAAAACTGGATTATACGTATATAGAAACGGTAACGACGTATGGTCCTCATTCAGCTTCCATTTATTTAAAGTCTTTCAGAATCAGATTGTTATTCTTCTTAATTCAAACTATTTCCATTTTCCAACATAAGCACTGCTTCAAAACCCTGCCCGTCGAATTTCAGTTTGTTTGTTAATTTTAGGTACATGTTTCCGAAACAGGGCTCTTTACAAAATATATGGGACAAAACAAACATTTATTGAACTATATTCAGCCGTTTTTTAAGTTTCGCAAAGTTACGGTTAAGTTTAAAATAAAGGTTTCCTACTCTTCAGCCCCACTGATGATTCTAGATCGAACAAGTAATTTTGGAGCCATTTGGGGTGTCTGAAGTGAATATTAATCCTGAATTTTCAGAAAAACGGTTTAAAGAGACTTTAATTTCTTTAAATCATAACAACAGGAAACGCAGTGGTTTTAAAGTGGATCAAAATGAATCCAATCCCTATTCCTTATATATTAAATCAAAAAACCATTATTGCTGGATCAAATAGATCTCTTGAGAACTGGGTTACACATATATAGAACCGGTAACGACATATAGTCCTCATTTAGCTTCCATTTATTTAAAGTCTTTCAGAATCAGATTGTTATTCTTCTTAATTCGAACTAAATTCATTTTGAAACATAAGCACTGCTTCAAAACCCTGCCCGTCGAAATTAAGTTTGTTCGTTATATTTAGGTACATATTTCCGAAGCAGGGCTCTTTACAAAATATATGGGACAAAACAAACATTTATTGAACTATATCCTGCCGTTTCTTAAGTTTCGCAAAGTTACGGTTAAGTTTAAAATAAAGGTTTCCTACTCTTCAGCCCTACTGATATTTCGAGATCGAACAAGTAATTTAGGAGCGATTTGGGGTGTCTGAAGTGATTATTAACCCTGAAGTTTCATAAAAACGGTTTAAGGAGACTTTAATTTCTTTAAATCATAACAACAGGAAACGCAGTGGTTTTAAAGTGGATCATCATGAATCCAATCTCTCTTCCTTAGATATTAAATCAAAAACTAATATACCTGCATAATGTAGATCTCTGGAAAACTGGATTATACGTATATAGAAACGGTAACGACGTATGGTCCTCATTCAGCTTCCATTTATTTAAAGTCTTTCAGAATCAGATTGTTATTCTTCTTAATTCGAACTATTTCCATTTTCCAACATAAGCACTGCTTCAAAACCCTGCCCGTCGAATTTCAGTTTGTTTGTTAATTTTAGGTACATGTTTCCGAAACAGGGCTCTTTACAAAATATATGGGACAAAACAAACATTGAACTATATTCTGCCGTTTTTTAAGTTTCGCAAAGTTACGGTTAAGTTTAAAATAAAGGTTTCCTACTCTTCAGCCCTACTGATATTTCGAGATCGAACAAGTAATTTAGGAGCCATTTGGGGTGTCTGAAGTGATTATTAACCCTGAAGTTTCATAAAAACGGTTTAAGGAGACTTTAATTTCCTTAAATCATAACAACAGGAAACGCAGTGGTTTTAAAGTGGATCAACTTGAATGCAATCACTCTTCCCTATATAATAAATCGAAAACTATTATTCCTTCATAAAGTAGATCTCTGGAAAACTGGATTATACGTATATAGAAACGGTAACGACGTATGGTCCTCATTCAGCTTCCATTTATTTAAAGTCTTTCAGAATCAGATTGTTATTCTTCTTAATTCGAACTATTTCCATTTTCCAACATAAGCACTGCTTCAAAACCCTGCCCGTCGAATTTCAGTTTGTTTGTTAATTTTAGGTACATGTTTCCGAAACAGGGCTCTTTACAAAATATATGGGACAAAACAAACATTTATTGAACTATATTCTGCCGTTTTTTAAGTTTCGCAAAGTTACGGTTAAGTTTAAAATAAAGGTTTCCTACTCTTCAGCCCTACTGATGCTTCTAGATCGAACAAGTAATTTTGGAGCCATTTGGGGTGTCTGAAGTGAATATTAATCCTGAATTTTCAGAAAAACGGTTTAAAGAGACTTTAATTTCTTTAAATCATAACAACAGGAAACGCAGTGGTTTTAAAGTGGATCAACATGAATCCAATCCCTATTCCTTATATATTAAATCAAAAACCATTATTGCTGGATCAAATAGATCTCTTGAAAACTGGGTTACACATATATAGAACCGGTAACGACATATAGTCCTCAATTAGCTTCCATTTATTTAAAGTCTTTCAGAATCAGATTGTTATTCTTCTTAATTCGAACTAAATTCATTTTGAAACATAAGCACTGCTTCAAAACCCTGCCCGTCGAATTTAAGTTTGTTCGTTATATTTAGGTACATATTTCCGAAGCAGGGCTCTTTACAAAATATATGGGACAAAACAAACATTTATTGAACTATATCCTGCCGTTTCTTAAGTTTCGCAAAGTTACGGTTAAGTTTAAAATAAAGGTTTCCTACTCTTCAGCCCTACTGATATTTCGAGATCGAACAATTAATTTAGGAGCCATTTGGGGAGTCTGAAGTGATTATTAACCCTGAAGTTTCATAAAAACGGTTTAAGGAGACTTTAATTTCTTTAAATCATAACAACAGGAAACGCAGTGGTTTTAAAGTGGATCATCATGAATCCAATCTCTCTTCCTTAGATATTAAATCAAAAACTAATATACCTGCATAAAATAGATCCCTGGAAAATTGGAACACACTATTATAGAAGCGGTAACGATATATGGTCCCAATGTAGCTTCCATTTTTCTTTCAGATTCAGATTGATAGAGGTACAATTAGTTGTTTTGTTGATAAGTGGTCAAGTGCTTAGCAAAACTCTAACAGCAAAGGCTTATTGTAACCTTTTGTTGGTGTTGTAACCCTCTGGTTTTTTCTTTAATTGTACTACCCTGATTCGGCGTGGTAAAAAATAATTGATTGGTAAATTTGAAAAAAAAAGTCACCATTTTTCTATTGATATTGGTGTTCCCCAAAATTGGGTGCCCCAAAAAACCATAGCTTCCCTACATATATGAGTTCGTTGGATTTGTATGTTAGTGGGAAGTATCCCTATATACATTTTCTATATGGTTATATGGAGTTGAAGGGGTCAATTTTGGCTCTGTATGCGCCAAACCTCGATTTTCGGCCATTTTCCGCTATTTCGGCGGTGAAATAATGTTGAAATTTTAGTGTCAAGATTTAAAATTATAGTGTTTTAAATTGCTCAGCTGATGGGAAGTATCACTATTTACATATTTAAACATCTTTGCGCAAGTTTTGATGATTTATTTCAGCGAAACTTGAAACTTGGTAGTCAAAATAGGTAATTTGACCAAATGAATGAGTGAAGTGGTGTTTTTTTGCAATTGAAAAAGTTTTTAGGCGTGCTTTTTGTGTTTTCTGGACAGTATTTAAGTTCTTGAAGCTAATTGAACCAATAAATGGGGTTAACTCAACAATTTTTCTTTTTTCACGATTTCGTCAATATTCTTTGGATGTTGTTTTATGTCAAAACACACAAAACACCATAACCTTCATGGTGAGGTGGGAAAACTTTTCCCACCTCACCATGAAGTTTTGCCGTGACCTAGAACGTGGAAGTGGACCAGAATTACACCCACAAATACGCCGGGAACGCTGTTTCACGTTGTTTTACGTCGGTTCCGGAGATCTTGGGCTTCGATTTTAGCCCAAAAAATGGGGTACAGAACAGTATTTTCTTAATATCTCCTAAAGTACTGGACCAAATTAAACCGGAGTGGTCGCATTTTTGTTAGCACTGAACCCCTCTTGCTTGCAGTGTTTGGATCGTTTCCCAAATCGGCCTAATCAAAAAGTTATTAATGTTCAAATTTGAAATAGTTCGAATTTTCGGGCTATTCTGGGTGACCCAAATTTCGGTACAACAAAACACGCGATTTACCCAACAAGTGTTAGTGATTTAGAATCCCCAGTTAGTGGGGAGTCTCCCCATATATATTTTGTATGTAGTTTTACGTAGTCCAGGTGGTCAATTTTAGCGAAACCTGCGCCATACTTGTCCTATTTAGTCATTTGGTACGGTACCTTTATGTTGGAATATCTCCTCGTAGAATAAACCGATTTTTGATCTGTTTGTTGATTTGAACTCAGCGTGAGCCGTACTTGAATCCCTGTAAATGGCGTTTTGTTTCTTTCAGTCGTTTTCGAGAAATTGGCCAGGACACATACCTCCATTTCTACCTATTCGTGTCCGGGTACATTTCAGGTATGTACATGTTAGACCAACAAAAAAGACGAATTTAGCCCCGCGAATTGGTTCTTTAGACTCCCCTGATAGTGAGGATTCTCCTCATATATGTTTTCTAGTGCGTTTTCCGTAGTTCAGAAGGTCAATTTTAGCTCTGAAAGTGGCGTATCTCTCTTCTAGGGTCATTTGGTACGGTACCTTATTTTTGCTATAACTCCTTGAAGAATGTACCGATTGTGCTCATTTTTTAATATGATGCGTATCTCATGCAGTGCTACAAACTGTAGTGAGGGGGTTTATTTTGGTTCAGCCGTTTTAGAAAAATTGGCCAGTAAACTTGCCCTCGATTTTAGCCCCAGAAGCGGTTGACACCATTGACACACCTTGAAGCTTCGAACTATGTTACAAATCTTAGTGTTTTCGAATCCCCAGTTAGTGGGATTCTCCCCATATATATTTTGTATGTAGTTTTATGTAGCCCAGATGGTGGATTTTAGCGACACATGAGCCGTACTTGGTCGATTTTGACATTTGGTACGGTACCTTTATGTTGGAATATCTCCTCGTATAGTGAACCGATTTTTGATCTGTTTGTTGATATGAACTCAGCTTGAGCAGTACTTGAATCCCTGTAAATGGCGTTTTGTTTCTTTCAGCCGTTTTTGAGAAATTGGCCTCGACACATACGGTCAATTTGACCTTTTAGTGACTGGTACGTTTCACGTTTCTACATGTGAAATGGTGAAAATCAAGACTTTGACTGCGTGAATAGGCTTGTTCAACTCCATTTGTAATGGGGATTCTCTCCATATATATTTTGTATAGGGTTTTCCGAGATCTAGGGGGTCAATTTTCACTCTGCAAGTGACCCCCCCAACCCCCGTGAATATATTCCCAAAATCATGTAATTTCCTTGGGAAAATGGGAAAAATGATGTTTTGGGGTACCAGTATAAGCACTGTAGTCCCCATATAATGTGGGAAAACTCTACTCCAATTTTCAGCCATATTGGTTGAGGGGTTGATCTTTTCTCCCCTTATTACTTATGTATACTATTATTCTAAGGTGAGGGCGTTTCGCCCCATGGGGTGCACCTCCCCCCCCCCTGTCCCGTTGAGACGCCGGTTAGTCGGCTCCCCCCTCTGGGCTTTGGTGCACCTCATGATGGGGACGTACGCGCGGTGCGGGCGAGTTTTGCGGGCGTCTTTCGTTGCGTTTCGGTGTGTTTCTCTGTGTTTATGTTTCTTTTCACGTTAGACTAAATGCTCTCTTTCAGAGCATTTGTTTGCTTGTTTGGCGCAACAACAGCTGTCTTCAACCCTCAAACGGTGAGTTCGCACGTTGTGCTCTCTTTGCTTTTCAGCGCTCACAGTGATGGCCTGAGCTTTTTTTTGTGCTTGCTCTGAGCCTCCTGTGATGAAGCGCTGCAATTGTTTGAGTCCTGTGAGCACTCATCGAGTGCCTTGTTCTTTTTGTAGCAGTGCTGCGGTGCAGCGCTCTTTCTTGGGTAACACAGTGACGGCTTGAGCAGTGCATGTTTTTGTTTTTTCTTTTGCTCAAGACCGCCTGTGACCAAGCAAGGCAATTATTTAGGTCGTGTGTCAGCACTCACCGAGTGCTTTTCAGCCTCCTGTGGTGAGGCTAAGCAATTATTTGAGTCTAGTGTGCACCCACTGAGTGGGTTTTTTCCTGCGTTGTACAGAGCTAATTTTAGATCTAGGTGGTCTGAGAAAAAGGAACTTAACATGATGTAAGCTTTCGCACTCAAAATACTATCTTTATACAGTTTAACAAAAAGTGTTTTTCAACATAGTGAAGGACTTATTCAAATAAATTGAGCGCCTAAGGAGGAGTGGGAGAGTCCAAATGGGTTGTAAAGCAGAGGGATTTATCGTTCTAGGTGGTCTGAGATAGAAGTACTTAACACGTAGTCAGATTTCGCACTCAAAATAGTATCTTTATACAGTTTAACAAAAAGTGTTTTTCAATATAGTGAAGGGCTTATTGAAATCAATTGAGCGCCTAAGTAGGAGTGGGAAAATCCAAATGGGCCCTAAAGCAGAAGGGATTATTGTTCTAGGTGGTCTGAGATAGAAGTACTTAACACGTTGTCAGATTTCGCGCTCAAAGTACGATATTTATACAGTTTAACAAAAAGTGTTTTTCAATATAGTGAAGGACTTATTCAAATCAATTGAGCGCCTAAGTAGGAGTGGTAAAGTCCAATTGGGTCCTAAAGCAGAAGGAATTATTGTTCTAGGTGGTCTGAGATAGAAGTACTTAACACGTTGTCGGATTTCGCGCTCAAAATATGATATTTATACAGTTTAACAAAAAGTGTTTTTCAACATAGTGAAGGACTTGTTCAAATCAATTGGGCGCCTAAGGAGGAGTGGGAAAGTCCAAATGGGTTCTAAAGCAGAAGGATTTATCGTTCTAGGTGGTCTGAGATAGAAGTACTTAACACGTTGTCGGATTTCGCGCTCAAAATATGATATTTATACAGTTTAACAAAAAGTGTTTTTCAACATAGTGAAGGACTTATTGAAATCAATTGAGCGCCTAAGTAGGAGTGGGAAAATCCAAATGGGTCCTAAAGCAGAAGGAATTATTGTTCTAGGTGGTCTGAGATAGAAGTACTTAACACGTTGTCAGATTTCGCGCTCAAAGTACGATATTTATACAGTTTAACAAAAAACGTTTTTCAATATAGTGAAGGACTTATTCAAATCAATTGAGCGCCTAAGTAGGAGTGGTAAAGTCCAATTGGGTCCTAAAGCAGAAGGAATTATTGTTCTAGGTGGTCTGAGATAGAAGTACTTAACACGTTGTCAAATTTCGCGCTCAAAATATGATATTTATACAGTTTAACAAAAAGTGTTTTTCAACATAGTGAAGGACTTGTTCAAATCAATTGGGCGCCTAAGGAGGAGTGGGAAAGTCCAAATGGGTTCTAAAGCAGAACGATTTATCGTTCTAGGTGGTCTGAGGTAGAAGTACTTAACACGTTGTCAGATTTCGCACTCAAAATAGTATCTTTATACAGTTTAACAAAAAGTGTTTTTCAACATAGTGAAGGACTTGTTCAAATCAATTGGGCGCCTAAGGAGGAGTGGGAAAGTCCAAATGGGTTCTAAAGCAGAAGGATTTATCGTTCTAGGTGGTTTGAGGTAGAAGTACTTAACACGTTGTCAGATTTCGCACTCAAAATACGATATTTATACACTTTAACAAAAAGTGTTTTTCAACATAGTGAAGGACTTGTTCAAATCAATTGGGCGCCTAAGGAGGAGTGGGAAAGTCCAAATGGGTTTTTAAGCAGAAGGATTTATCGTTCTAGGTGGTCTGAGATAGAAGTACTTAACACGTTGTCAGATTTCGCACTCAAAATAGTATCTTTATACAGTTTAACAAAAAGTGTTTTTCAACATAGTGAAGGACTTGTTCAAATCAATTGGGCGCCTAAGGAGGAGTGGGAAAGTCCAAATGGGTTCTAAAGCAGAGGGATTTATCTTATTAGGTGGTCTGAGATAGAAGTACTTAACACGTTGTCAGATTTCGCGCTCAAAATACGATATTTATACAGTTTAACAAAAAGTGTTTTTCAACAAAGTGAAGGACTTGTTCAAATCAATTGGGCGCCTAAGGAGGAGTGGGAGAGTCCAAATGGGTTCTAAAGCAGAAGGATTTATTGTTCTAGGTGGTCTGAGATAGAAGTACTTAACACGTTGTCAGATTTCGCACTCAAAATAGTATCTTTATACAGTTTAACAAAAAGTGTTTTTCAACATAGTGAAGGACTTGTTCAAATCAATTGGGCGCCTAAGGAGGAGTGGGAAAGTCCAAATGGGTTCTAAAGCAGAAGGATTTATCGTTCTAGGTGGTTTGAGGTAGAAGTACTTAACACGTTGTCAGATTTCGCACTCAAAATACGATATTTATACACTTTAACAAAAAGTGTTTTTCAACATAGTGAAGGACTTGTTCAAATCAATTGGGCGCCTAAGGAGGAGTGGGAAAGTCCAAATGGGTTTTTAAGCAGAAGGATTTATCGTTCTAGGTGGTCTGAGATAGAAGTACTTAACACGTTGTCAGATTTCGCACTCAAAATAGTATCTTTATACAGTTTAACAAAAAGTGTTTTTCAACATAGTGAAGGACTTGTTCAAATCAATTGGGCGCCTAAGGAGGAGTGGGAAAGTCCAAATGGGTTCTAAAGCAGAGGGATTTATCTTATTAGGTGGTCTGAGATAGAAGTACTTAACACGTTGTCAGATTTCGCGCTCAAAATACGATATTTATACAGTTTAACAAAAAGTGTTTTTCAACAAAGTGAAGGACTTGTTCAAATCAATTGGGCGCCTAAGGAGGAGTGGGAGAGTCCAAATGGGTTCTAAAGCAGAAGGATTTATTGTTCTAGGTGGTCTGAGATAGAAGTACTTAACACGTTGTCAGATTTCGCACTCAAAATAGTATCTTTATACAGTTTAACAAAAAGTGTTTTTCAATATAGTGAAGGACTTATTGAAATCAATTGAGCGCCTAAGTAGGAGTGGGAAAGTCCAAATGGGTCCTAAAGCAGAAGGAATTATTGTTCTAGGTGGTCTGAGATAGAAGTACTTAACACGTTGTCAGATTTCGCGCTCAAAGTACGATATTTATACAGTTTAACAAAAAGTGTTTTTCAACATAGTGAAGGACTTGTTCAAATCAATTGGGCGCCTAAGGAGGAGTGGGAAAGTCCAAATGGGTTCTAAAGCAGAAGAATTTATCGTTCTGGGTGGTCTGAGATAGAAGTACTTAACACGTTGTCAGATTTCGCGCTCAAAATACGATATTTATACAGTTTAACAAAAAGTGTTTTTCAACATAGTGAAGGACTTGTTCAAATCAATTGGGCGCCTAAGTAGGAGTGGGAAAGTCCAAGTGGGTCCTAAGGCAGAAGGAATTATCGTTCTGGGTGGTCTGAGATAGAAGTACTTAACACGTTGTCAGATTTCGCGCTCAAAGTACGATATTTATACAGTTTAACAAAAAGTGTTTTTCAACATAGTGAAGGACTTGTTCAAATCAATTGGGCGCCTAAGTAGGAGTGGGAAAGTCCAAGTGGGTCCTAAGGCAGAAGGAATTATCGTTCTGGGTGGTCTGAGATAGAAGTACTTAACACGTTGTCAGATTTCGCACTCAAAATACTATCTTTATACATTTTAACAAAAAGTGTTTTTCAATATGGTGAAGGACTTATTCAAATCAATTGGGCGCCTAAGGAGGAGTGGGAAAGTCCAAATGGGTTCTAAAGCAGAGGGATTTATCTTATTAGGTGCTCTGAGATAGAAGTACTTGACACGTTGTCAGATTTCGCGCTCAAAATACGATATTTATACAGTTTAACAAAAAGTGTTTTTCAACATAGTGAAGGACTTGTTCAAATCAATTGGGCGCCTAAGGAGGAGTGGGAAAGTCCAAATGGGTTCTTAAGCAGAAGGATTTATCGTTCTAGGTGGTCTGAGATAGAAGTACTTAACACGTTGTCAGATTTCGCACTCAAAATAGTATCTTTATACAGTTTAACAAAAAGTGTTTTTCAACCTAGTGAAGGACTTGTTCAAATCAATTGGGCGCCTAAGGAGGAGTGGGAAAGTCCAAATGGGTTCTAAAGCAGAAGGATTTATTGTTCTAGGTGGTCTGAGATAGAAGTACTTAACACGTTGTCAGATTTCGCACTCAAAATAGTATCTTTATACAGTTTAACAAAAAGTGTTTTTCAACATAGTGAAGGACTTGTTCAAATCAATTGGGCGCCTAAGGAGGAGTGGGAAAGTCCAAATGGGTTCTAAAGCAGAAGGATTTATCGTTCTAGGTGGTTTGAGGTAGAAGTACTTAACACGTTGTCAGATTTCGCACTCAAAATACGATATTTATACACTTTAACAAAAAGTGTTTTTCAACATAGTGAAGGACTTGTTCAAATCAATTGGGCGCCTAAGGAGGAGTGGGAAAGTCCAAATGGGTTTTTAAGCAGAAGGATTTATCGTTCTAGGTGGTCTGAGATAGAAGTACTTAACACGTTGTCAGATTTCGCACTCAAAATAGTATCTTTATACAGTTTAACAAAAAGTGTTTTTCAACATAGTGAAGGACTTGTTCAAATCAATTGGGCGCCTAAGGAGGAGTGGGAAAGTCCAAATGGGTTCTAAAGCAGAGGGATTTATCTTATTAGGTGGTCTGAGATAGAAGTACTTAACACGTTGTCAGATTTCGCGCTCAAAATACGATATTTATACAGTTTAACAAAAAGTGTTTTTCAACAAAGTGAAGGACTTGTTCAAATCAATTGGGCGCCTAAGGAGGAGTGGGAGAGTCCAAATGGGTTCTAAAGCAGAAGGATTTATTGTTCTAGGTGGTCTGAGATAGAAGTACTTAACACGTTGTCAGATTTCGCACTCAAAATAGTATCTTTATACAGTTTAACAAAAAGTGTTTTTCAATATAGTGAAGGACTTATTGAAATCAATTGAGCGCCTAAGTAGGAGTGGGAAAGTCCAAATGGGTCCTAAAGCAGAAGGAATTATTGTTCTAGGTGGTCTGAGATAGAAGTACTTAACACGTTGTCAGATTTCGCGCTCAAAGTACGATATTTATACAGTTTAACAAAAAGTGTTTTTCAACATAGTGAAGGACTTGTTCAAATCAATTGGGCGCCTAAGGAGGAGTGGGAAAGTCCAAATGGGTTCTAAAGCAGAAGAATTTATCGTTCTGGGTGGTCTGAGATAGAAGTACTTAACACGTTGTCAGATTTCGCGCTCAAAATACGATATTTATACAGTTTAACAAAAAGTGTTTTTCAACATAGTGAAGGACTTGTTCAAATCAATTGGGCGCCTAAGTAGGAGTGGGAAAGTCCAAGTGGGTCCTAAGGCAGAAGGAATTATCGTTCTGGGTGGTCTGAGATAGAAGTACTTAACACGTTGTCAGATTTCGCGCTCAAAGTACGATATTTATACAGTTTAACAAAAAGTGTTTTTCAACATAGTGAAGGACTTGTTCAAATCAATTGGGCGCCTAAGTAGGAGTGGGAAAGTCCAAGTGGGTCCTAAGGCAGAAGGAATTATCGTTCTGGGTGGTCTGAGATAGAAGTACTTAACACGTTGTCAGATTTCGCACTCAAAATACTATCTTTATACATTTTAACAAAAAGTGTTTTTCAATATGGTGAAGGACTTATTCAAATCAATTGGGCGCCTAAGGAGGAGTGGGAAAGTCCAAATGGGTTCTAAAGCAGAGGGATTTATCTTATTAGGTGCTCTGAGATAGAAGTACTTGACACGTTGTCAGATTTCGCGCTCAAAATACGATATTTATACAGTTTAACAAAAAGTGTTTTTCAACATAGTGAAGGACTTGTTCAAATCAATTGGGCGCCTAAGGAGGAGTGGGAAAGTCCAAATGGGTTCTTAAGCAGAAGGATTTATCGTTCTAGGTGGTCTGAGATAGAAGTACTTAACACGTTGTCAGATTTCGCACTCAAAATAGTATCTTTATACAGTTTAACAAAAAGTGTTTTTCAACCTAGTGAAGGACTTGTTCAAATCAATTGGGCGCCTAAGGAGGAGTGGGAAAGTCCAAATGGGTTCTAAAGCAGAGGGATTTATCTTATTAGGTGGTCTGAGATAGAAGTACTTAACACGTTGTCAGATTTCGCGCTCAAAATACGATATTTATACAGTTTAACAAAAAGTGTTTTTCAACAAAGTGAAGGACTTGTTCAAATCAATTGGGCGCCTAAGGAGGAGTGGGAGAGACCAAATGGGTTCTAACGCAGAAGGATTTATCGTTCTAGGTGGTCTGAGATAGAAGTACTTAACACGTTGTCAGATTTCGCACTCAAAATAGTATCTTTATACAGTTTAACAAAAAGTGTTTTTCAATATAGTGAAGGACTTATTGAAATCAATTGAGCGCCTAAGTAGGATTGGGAAAGTCCAAATGGGTCCTAAAGCAGAAGGAATTATTGTTCTAGGTGGTCTGAGATAGAAGTACTTAACACGTTGTCAGATTTCGCGCTCAAAGTACGATATTTATACAGTTTAACAAAAAGTGTTTTTCAACATAGTGAAGGACTTGTTCAAATCAATTGGGCGCCTAAGGAGGAGTGGGAAAGTCCAAATGGGTTCTAAAGCGGAAAAATTTATCGTTCTGGGTGGTCTGAGATAGAAGTACTTAACACGTTGTCAGATTTCGCGCTCAAAATACGATATTTATACAGTTTAACAAAAAGTGTTTTTCAACATAGTGAAGGACTTGTTCAAATCAATTGAGCGTCTAAGTAGGAGTGGGAAAGTCCAAATGGGTCCTAAGGCAGAAGGAATTATTGTTCTGGGTGTTCTGAGATAGAAGTACTTAACACGTTGTCAGATTTCGCACTCAAAAAAACTATCTTTATACAGTTTAACAAAAAGTGTTTTTCAACAAAGTGAAAGACTTATTCAAATCAATTGGGCGCCTATGGAGGAGTGGGAAAGTCCAAATGGGTTCTAAAGCAGAGGGATTTATCTTATTAGGTGGTCTGAGATAGAAGTACTTAACACGTTGTCAGATTTCGCGCTCAAAATACGATATTTATACAGTTTAACAAAAAGTGTTTTTCAACAAAGTGAAGGACTTGTTCAAATCAATTGGGCGCCTAAGGAGGAGTGGGAGAGTCCAAATGGGTTCTAAAGCAGAAAGATTTATCGTTCTGGGTGGTCTGAGATAGAAGTACTTAACACGTTGTCAGATTTCGCGCTCAAAATACGATATTTATACAGTTTAACAAAAAGTGTTTTTCAACATAGTGAAGGACTTGTTCAAATCAATTGAGCGTCTAAGTAGGAGTGGGAAAGTCCAAATGGGTCCTAAGGCAGAAGGAATTATCGTTCTGGGTGGTCTGAGATATAAGTACTTAACACGTTGTCAGATTTCGCACTCAAAATACTATCTTTATACAGTTTAACAAAAAGTGTTTTTCAATATGGTGAAGGACTTATTCAAATCAATTGAGCGCCTAAGTAGGAGTGGAAAAGTCCAAATGGGTCCTAAGGCAGAGGGAATTATCGTTCTGGGTGGTCTGAGATAGAAGTACTTAACACGTTGTCAGATTTCGCGCTCAAAATACGATATTTATACAGTTTAACAAAGTGTTTTTCAACATAGTGAAGGACTTGTTCAAATCAATTGGGCGCCTAAGGAGGAATGGGAAAGTCTAAATGGGGTCTAAAGCAGAAGGATTTATCGTTCTAGGTGGTCTGAGATAGAAATACTTAACACGTTGTCAGATTTCGCGCTCAAAATACGATATTTATACAGTTTAACAAAGTGTTTTTCAACATAGTGAAGGACTTGTTCAAATCAATTGGGCGCCTAAGGAGGAGTGGGAAAGTCCAAATGGGTCCTAAAGCAGAAGGATTTATCGTTCTAGGTGGTCTGAGATAGAAGTACTTAACACGTTGTCAGATTTCGCACTCAAAATACTATCTTTATACAGTTTAACAAAAAGTGTTTTTCAATATGGTGAAGGACTTATTCAAATCAATTGAGCGCCTAAGTAGGAGTGGGAAAGTCCAAATGGGTCCTAAGGCAGAGGGAATTATCGTTCTGGGTGGTCTGAGATAGAAGTACTTAACACGTTGTCAGATTTCGCGCTCAAAATACGATATTTATACAGTTTAACAAAAAGTGTTTTTCAACATAGTGAAGGACTTGTTTAAATCAATTGGGCGCCTAAGGAGGAGTGGGAAAGTCCAAATGGGTCCTAAAGCAGAAGGAATTATCGTTCTAGAAGGTCTGAGATAGAAGTACTTAACACGTTGTCAGATTTCGCGCTCAAAATACGATATTTATAGTTTAACAAAGTGTTTTTCAACATAGTGAAGGACTTGTTCAAATCAATTGGGCGCCTAAGGAGGAGTGGGAAAGTCCAAATGGGGTCTAAAGCAGAAGGATTTATCGTTCTAGGTGGTCTGAGATAGAAGTACTTAACACGTTGTCAGATTTCGCACTCAAAATACTATCTTTATACAGTTTAACAAAAAGTGTTTTTCAATATAGTGAAGGACTTATTCAAATCAATTGAGCGCCTAAGTAAGAGTGGGAAAGTCCAAATGGGTCCTAAAGCAGAAGGAATTATCGTTCTAGAAGGTCTGAGATAGAAGTACTTAACACGTTGTCAGATTTCGCGCTCAAAATACGATATTTATACAGTTTAACAAAAAGTGTTTTTCAACATAGTGAAGGACTTGTTCAAATCAATTGGGCGCCTAAGGAGGAGTGGGAAAGTCCAAATGGGTTCTAAAGCAGAAGGATTTATCGTTCTAGGTAGTCTGAGATAGAAGTACTTAACACGTTGTCAGATTTCGCACTCAAAATAGTATCTTTATACAGTTTAACAAAAAGTGTTTTTCAATATAGTTAAGGACTTATTGAAATCAATTGAGTGCCTAAGTAGGAGTGGGAAAGTCCAAATGGGTCCTAAGGCAGAAGGAATTATCGTTCTAGAAGGTCTGAGATAGAAGTACTTAACACGTTGTCAGATTTCGCGCTCAAAATACAATATTTATACAGTTTAACAAAAAGTGTTTTTCAACATAGTGAAGGACTTGTTCAAATCAATTGGGCGCCTAAGGAGGAGTGGGAAAGTCCAAATGGGTTCTAAAGCAGAAGGATTTATCGTTCTAGGTGGTCTGAGATAGAAGTACTTAACACGTTGTCAGATTTCGCACTCAAAATAGTATCTTTATACAGTTTAACAAAAAGTGTTTTTCAACATAGTGAAGGACTTGTTTAAATCAATTGGGCGCCTAAGGAGGAGTGGGAAAGTCCAAATGGGTCCTAAAGCAGAAGGAATTATCGTTCTAGAAGGTCTGAGATAGAAGTACTTAACACGTTGTCAGATTTCGCGCTCAAAATACGATATTTATAGTTTAACAAAGTGTTTTTCAACATAGTGAAGGACTTGTTCAAATCAATTGGGCGCCTAAGGAGGAGTGGGAAAGTCCAAATGGGGTCTAAAGCAGAAGGATTTATCGTTCTAGGTGGTCTGAGATAGAAGTACTTAACACGTTGTCAGATTTCGCACTCAAAATACTATCTTTATACAGTTTAACAAAAAGTGTTTTTCAATATAGTGAAGGACTTATTCAAATCAATTGAGCGCCTAAGTAAGAGTGGGAAAGTCCAAATGGGTCCTAAAGCAGAAGGAATTATCGTTCTAGAAGGTCTGAGATAGAAGTACTTAACACGTTGTCAGATTTCGCGCTCAAAATACGATATTTATACAGTTTAACAAAAAGTGTTTTTCAACATAGTGAAGGACTTGTTCAAATCAATTGGGCGCCTAAGGAGGAGTGGGAAAGTCCAAATGGGTTCTAAAGCAGAAGGATTTATCGTTCTAGGTAGTCTGAGATAGAAGTACTTAACACGTTGTCAGATTTCGCACTCAAAATAGTATCTTTATACAGTTTAACAAAAAGTGTTTTTCAATATAGTTAAGGACTTATTGAAATCAATTGAGTGCCTAAGTAGGAGTGGGAAAGTCCAAATGGGTCCTAAGGCAGAAGGAATTATCGTTCTAGAAGGTCTGAGATAGAAGTACTTAACACGTTGTCAGATTTCGCGCTCAAAATACAATATTTATACAGTTTAACAAAAAGTGTTTTTCAACATAGTGAAGGACTTGTTCAAATCAATTGGGCGCCTAAGGAGGAGTGGGAAAGTCCAAATGGGTTCTAAAGCAGAAGGATTTATCGTTCTAGGTGGTCTGAGATAGAAGTACTTAACACGTTGTCAGATTTCGCACTCAAAATAGTATCTTTATACAGTTTAACAAAAAGTGTTTTTCAATATAGTGAAGGACTTATTGGAATCAATTGAGTGCCTAAAGAGGAGTGGGAAAGTCCAAATGGGTCCTAAAGCAGAAGGAATTTTTGTTCTAGGTGGTCTGAGATAGAAGTACTTAACACGTTGTCAGATTTCGCGCTCAAAGTACGATATTTATACAGTTTAACAAAAAGTGTTTTTCAACATAGTGAAGGACTTGTTCAAATCAATTGGGCGCCTAAGGAGGAGTGGGAAAGTCCAAATGGGTTCTAAAGCAGAAGGATTTATAGTTCTAGGTGGTCTGAGATAGAAGTACTTAACACGTTGTCAGATTTCGGACTCAAAATACTATCTTTATACAGTTTAACAAAAAGTGTTTTTCAATATAGTGAAGGACTTATTCAAATCAATTGAGCGCCCAAGTAGGAGTGGGAAAGTCCAAATGGGTCCTAAAGCAGAAGGAATTATTGTTCTAGAAGGTCTGAGATAGAAGTACTTAACACGTTGTCAGATTTCGCGCTCAAAATACAATATTTATACAGTTTAACAAAAAGTGTTTTTCAACATAGTGAAGGACTTGTTCAAATCAATTGGGCGCCTAAGGAGGAGTGGGAAAGTCCAAATGGGTTCTAAAGCAGAAGGATTTATAGTTCTAGGTGGTCTGAGATAGAAGTACTTAACACGTTGTCAGATTTCGCACTCAAAATACTATCTTTATACAGTTTAACAAAAAGTGTTTTTCAATATAGTGAAGGACTTATTCAAATCAATTGAGCGCCTAAGTAGGAGTCGGAAAGTCCAAATGGATCCTAAAGCAGAAGGATTTATCGTTCTAGGTGGTCTGAGATAGAAGTACTTAACACGTTGTCAGATTTCGCGCTCAAAATACAATATTTATACAGTTTAACAAAAAGTGTTTTTCAACATAGTGAAGGACTTGTTCAAATCAATTGGGCGCCAAAGGAGGAGTGGGAAAGTCCAAATGGGTTCTAAAGCAGAAGGATTTATCGTTCTAGGTGGTCTGAGATAGAAGTACTTAACACGTTGTCAGATTTCGCACTCAAAATAGTATCTTTATACAGTTTAACAAAAAGTGTTTTTCAATATAGTGAAGGACTTATTGGAATCAATTGAGTGCCTAAAGAGGAGTGGGAAAGTCCAAATGGGTCCTAAAGCAGAAGGAATTTTTGTTCTAGGTGGTCTGAGATAGAAGTACTTAACACGTTGTCAGATTTCGCGCTCAAAGTACGATATTTATACAGTTTAACAAAAAGTGTTTTTCAACATAGTGAAGGACTTGTTCAAATCAATTGGGCGCCTAAGGAGGAGTGGGAAAGTCCAAATGGGTTCTAAAGCAGAAGGATTTATAGTTCTAGGTGGTCTGAGATAGAAGTACTTAACACGTTGTCAGATTTCGCACTCAAAATACTATCTTTATACAGTTTAACAAAAAGTGTTTTTCAATATAGTGAAGGACTTATTCAAATCAATTGAGCGCCTAAGTAGGAGTCGGAAAGTCCAAATGGATCCTAAAGCAGAAGGATTTATCGTTCTAGGTGGTCTGAGATAGAAGTACTTAACACGTTGTCAGATTTCGGACTCAAAATACTATCTTTATACAGTTTAACAAAAAGTGTTTTTCAATATAGTGAAGGACTTATTCAAATCAATTGAGCGCCCAAGTAGGAGTGGGAAAGTCCAAATGGGTCCTAAAGCAGAAGGAATTATTGTTCTAGAAGGTCTGAGATAGAAGTATTTAACACGTTGTCGGATTTCGCGCTCAAAATACGATTTTTATACAGTTTAACAAAAAGTGTTTTTCAACATAGTGAAGGACTTGTTCAAATCAATTGGGCGCCTAAGGAGGAGTGGGAAAGTCCAAATGGGGTCTAAAGCAGAAGGATTTATCGTTCTAGGTGGTCTGAGATAGAAGTACTTAACACGTTGTCAGATTTCGCACTCAAAATACTATCTTTATACAGTTTAACAAAAAGTGTTTTTCAATATAGTGAAGGACTTATTCAAATCAATTGAGCGCCTAAGTAGGAGTGGGAAAGTCTAAATGGGTCCTAAAGCAGAAGAAATTATCGTTCTAGAAGGTCTGAGATAGAAGTACTTAACACGTTGTCAGATTTCGCGCTCAAAAGACGATATTTATACAGTTTAACAAAAAGTGTTTTTCAACATAGTGAAGGACTTGTTCAAATCAATTGGGCGCCTAAGGAGGAGTGGGAAAATCCAAATGGGTTCTGAAGCAGAAAGATTTATCGTTATAGGTGGTCTGAGATAGAAGTACTTAACACGTTGTCAGATTTCGCACTCAAAATAGTATCTTTATACAGTTTAACAAAAAGTGTTTTTCAATATAGTGAAGGACTTATTCAAATCAATTGAGCGCCTAAGTAGGAGTGGGAAAGTCTAAATGGGTCCTAAAGCAGAAGAAATTATCGTTCTAGAAGGTCTGAGATAGAAGTACTTAACACGTTGTCAGATTTCGCGCTCAAAAGACGATATTTATACAGTTTAACAAAAAGTGTTTTTCAACATAGTGAAGGACTTGTTCAAATCAATTGGGCGCCTAAGGAGGAGTGGGAAAATCCAAATGGGTTCTGAAGCAGAAAGATTTATCGTTATAGGTGGTCTGAGATAGAAGTACTTAACACGTTGTCAGATTTCGCACTCAAAATAGTATCTTTATACAGTTTAACAAAAAGTGTTTTTCAATATAGTGAAGGACTTATTGAAATCAATTGAGTGCCTAAGTAGGAGTGGGAAAGTCCAAATGGGTCCTAAAGCAGAAGAAATTTTTGTTCTAGGTGGTCTGAGATAGAAGTACTTAACACGTTGTCAGATTTCGCGCTCAAAGTACGATATTTATACAGTTTAACAAAAAGTGTTTTTCAACATAGTGAAGGACTTGTTCAAATCAATTGGGCGCCTAAGGAGGAGTGGGAAAGTCCAAATGGGTTCTAAAGCAAAAAGATTTATCGTTCTAGGTGGTCTGAGATAGAAGTACTTAACACGTTGTCAGATTTCGCACTCAAAATACTATCTTTATACAGTTTAACAAAAAGTGTTTTTCAATATAGTGAAGGACTTATTGAAATCAATTGAGCGCCTAAGTAGGAGTCGGAAAGTCCAAATGGATCCTAAATCAGAAGGAGTTATCGTTCTAAGTGGTCTGAGATAGAAGTACTTAACACGTTGTCAGATTTCGCGCTCAAAATACGATATTTATACAGTTTAACAAAAGTGTTTTTCAACATACTGAAGGACTTGTTCAAATCAATGGGGCGCCTAAGGAGGAGTGGGAAAGTCCAAATAGGTTCTAAAACAGAAGGATTTATCGTTCTAGGTGGTCTGAGATAGAAGTACTTAACACGTTGTCAGATTTCGCACTCAAAATACTATCTTTATACAGTTTAACAAAAAGTGTTTTTCAATATAGTGAAGGACTTATTGAAATCAATTGAGTGCCTAAGTAGGAGTGGGAAAGTCCAAATGGGTCCTAAAGCAGAAGAAATTTTTGTTCTAGGTGGTCTGAGATAGAAGTACTTAACACGTTGTCAGATTTCGCGCTCAAAGTACGATATTTATACAGTTTAACAAAAAGTGTTTTTCAACATAGTGAAGGACTTGTTCAAATCAATTGGGCGCCTAAGGAGGAGTGGGAAAGTCCAAATGGGTTCTAAAGCAGAGAGATTTATCGTTCTAGGTGGTCTGAGATAGAAGTACTTAACACGTTGTCAGATTTCGCACTCAAAATACTATCTTTATACAGTTTAACAAAAAGTGTTTTTCAATATAGTGAAGGACTTATTCAAATCAATTGAGCGCCTAAGTAGGAGTCGGAAAGTCCAAATGGATCCTAAAGCAGAAGGAGTTATCGTTCTAGGTGGTCTGAGATAGAAGTACTTAACACGTTGTCAGATTTCGCGCTCAAAATACGATATTTATACAGTTTAACAAAAGTGTTTTTCAACATAGTGAAGGACTTGTTCAAATCAATGGGGCGCCTAAGGAGGAGTGGGAAAGTCCAAATAGGTTCTAAAACAGAAGGATTTATCGTTCTAGGTGGTCTGAGATAGAAGTACTTAACACGTTGTCAGATTTCGCACTCAAAATACTATCTTCATACAGTTTAACAAAAGTGTTTTTCAATATAGTGAAGGACTTATTCAAATCAATTGAGCGCCTAAGTAGGAATGGGAAAATCCAAATGCGTCCTAAAGCAGAAGCAATTATGATTCTAGGTGGTCTGAGATAGAAGTACTTAACACGTTGTCAGATTTCGCACTCAAAATAGTATCTTTATACAGTTTAACAAAAAGTGTTTTTCAATATAGTGAAGGACTTATTGAAATCAATTGAGCGCCTAAGTAGGAGTGGGAAAGTCCAAATGGGTCCTAAAGCAGAAGGAATTATCGTTCTAGGTGGTCTGAGACAGAAGTACTTAACACGTTGTCAGATTTCGCGCTCAAAATACGATATTTATACAGTTTAACAAAAAGTGTTTTTCAACATACTGAAGGACTTGTTCAAATCAATGGGGCGCCTAAGGAGGAGTGGGAAAGTCCAAATAGGTTCTAAAACAGAAGGATTTATCGTTCTAGGTGGTCTGAGATAGAAGTACTTAACACGTTGTCAGATTTCGCACTCAAAATACTATCTTTATACAGTTTAACAAAAAGTGTTTTTCAATATAGTGAAGGACTTATTGAAATCAATTGAGTGCCTAAGTAGGAGTGGGAAAGTCCAAATGGGTCCTAAAGCAGAAGAAATTTTTGTTCTAGGTGGTCTGAGATAGAAGTACTTAACACGTTGTCAGATTTCGCGCTCAAAGTACGATATTTATACAGTTTAACAAAAAGTGTTTTTCAACATAGTGAAGGACTTGTTCAAATCAATTGGGCGCCTAAGGAGGAGTGGGAAAGTCCAAATGGGTTCTAAAGCAGAGAGATTTATCGTTCTAGGTGGTCTGAGATAGAAGTACTTAACACGTTGTCAGATTTCGCACTCAAAATACTATCTTTATACAGTTTAACAAAAAGTGTTTTTCAATATAGTGAAGGACTTATTCAAATCAATTGAGCGCCTAAGTAGGAGTCGGAAAGTCCAAATGGATCCTAAAGCAGAAGGAGTTATCGTTCTAGGTGGTCTGAGATAGAAGTACTTAACACGTTGTCAGATTTCGCGCTCAAAATACGATATTTATACAGTTTAACAAAAGTGTTTTTCAACATAGTGAAGGACTTGTTCAAATCAATGGGGCGCCTAAGGAGGAGTGGGAAAGTCCAAATAGGTTCTAAAACAGAAGGATTTATCGTTCTAGGTGGTCTGAGATAGAAGTACTTAACACGTTGTCAGATTTCGCACTCAAAATACTATCTTCATACAGTTTAACAAAAGTGTTTTTCAATATAGTGAAGGACTTATTCAAATCAATTGAGCGCCTAAGTAGGAATGGGAAAATCCAAATGCGTCCTAAAGCAGAAGGAATTATGATTCTAGGTGGTCTGAGATAGAAGTACTTAACACGTTGTCAGATTTCGCACTCAAAATAGTATCTTTATACAGTTTAACAAAAAGTGTTTTTCAATATAGTGAAGGACTTATTGAAATCAATTGAGCGCCTAAGTAGGAGTGGGAAAGTCCAAATGGGTCCTAAAGCAGAAGGAATTATCGTTCTAGGTGGTCTGAGACAGAAGTACTTAACACGTTGTCAGATTTCGCGCTCAAAATACGATATTTATACAGTTTAACAAAAAGTGTTTTTCAACATAGTGAAGGACTTGCTCAAATCAATTGGGCGCCTAAGGAGGAGTGGGAAAGTCCAAATGGGTTCTAAAGCAGAAGGATTTATCGTTCTAGGTGGTCTGAGGTAGAAGTACTTAACACGTTGTCAGATTTCGCACTAAAAATAGTATCTTTATACAGTTTAACAAAAAGTGTTTTTCAATATAGTGAAGGACTTATTGAAATCAATTGAGCGCCTAAGTAGGAGTGGGAAAGTCCAAATGGGTCCTAAAGCAGAAGGAATTATCGTTCTAGGTGGTCTGAGACAGAAGTACTTAACACGTTGTCAGATTTCGCGCCCAAAATACGATATTTATACAGTTTAACAAAAAGTGTTTTTCAACATAGTGAAGGACTTGTTCAAATCAATTGGGCGCCTAAGTAGGAGTGGGGAAAGTCCAAATGGGTCCTAAAGCAGAAGGAATTATCGTTCTAGGTGGTCTGAGACAGAAGTACTTAACACGTTGTCAGATTTCGCGCCCAAAATACGATATTTATACAGTTTAACAAAAAGTGTTTTTCAACATAGTGAAGGACTTGTTCAAATCAATTGGGCGCCTAAGGAGAAGTGGGAAAGTCCAAATGTGTTCTAAAGCAGAAGGATTTATCGTTCTAGGTGGTCTGAGATAGAAGTACTTAACACGTTGTCAGATTTCGCGCTCAAAGTACGATATTTATACAGTTTAACAAAAAGTGTTTTTCAACATAGTGAAGGACTTGTTCAAATCAATTGGGCGTCTAAGGAGGAGTGGGAAAGTCCAATTGGGTCCTAAAGCAGAAGGAATTATTGTTCTAGGTGGTCTGAGATAGAAGTACTTAACAAGTTGTCAGATTTCGCACTCAAAATAGCATCTTTATACAGTTTAACAAAAAGTGTTTTTCAATATAGTGAATGACTTATTGAAATCAATTGAGCGCCTAAGTAGGAGTGGGAAAGTCCAAATGGGTCCTAAAGCAGAAGGAATTATCGTTCTAGGTGGTCTGAGATAGAAGTACTCAACACGTTGTCAGATTTCGCTCCCAAAATACGATATTTATACAGTTTAACAAAAAGTGTTTTTCAACATAGTGAAGGACTTGTTCAAATCAATTGGGAGCCTAGGAGGAGTGCGAAAGTCAAAATGGGTTCTAAAGCAGAAGGATTTATCGTTCTAGGTGGTCTGAGATAGAAGTACTTAACACGTTGTCAGATTTCGCGCTCAAAATACTATCTTTATACAGTTTAACAAAAAGTGTTTTTCAATATAGCGAAGGACTCATTCAAATCAATTGAGGGCCTAAGTAGGAGTGGAAAAGTCCAAATAGGTTTTAAAGCAGAAGGAATTATCGTTCTAGGTGGTCTGAGATAGAAGTACTTAACACGTTGTCAGATTTCGCTCTCAAAATACTATCTTTATACAGCTTAACAGAAAGTCTTTTTCAATATAGTGAAGGTCTTATTCAAATCAATTGAACTCCTAAGTAGGAGTGGGAAAGTCCAAATAAATTCTAAAGCAGAATGAATTATCGTTCTAGGTGGTCTGAGATAGAAGTACTTAACACGTTGTCAGATTTCGCACTCAAAATACTATCTTTATACAGTTTAACAAAAAGTGTTTTTCAATATAGCGAAGGACTCATTCAAATCAATTGAGGGCCTAAGTAGGAGTCGAAAAGTCCAAATAGGTTTTAAAGCAGAAGGAATTATCGTTCTAGGTGGTCTGAGATAGAAGTACTTAACACGTTGTCAGATTTCGCTCTCAAAATACTATCTTTATACAGTTTAACAGAAAGTCTTTTTCAATATAGTGAAGGTCTTATTCAAATCAATTGAACTCCTAAGTAGGAGTGGGAAAGTCCAAATAAATTCTAAAGCAGAATGAATTATCATTCTAGGTGGTCTGAGATAGAAGTACTTAACACGTTGTCAGATTTCGCACTCAAAATACTATCTTTATACAGTTTAACAGAAAGTCTTTTTCAATATAGTAAAGGACTTATTCAAATCAATTGAGCTCCTGAGTAGGAGTGTGAAAGCCCAAATAGGTTCTAAAGCAAAAAGAATTATTGTTCTAGGTGGTCTGAGTTAGAAGTACTTAACACGTTGTCAGATTTCGCGCTCAAAATACTATCTTTATACAGTTTAACAAAAAGTGTTTTTCAATATAGCGAAGGACTCATTCAAATCAATTGAGGGCCTAAGTAGGAGTGGAAAAGTCCAAATAGGTTTTAAAGCAGAAGGAATTATCGTTCTAGGTGGTCTGAGATAGAAGTACTTAACACGTTGTCAGATTTCGCTCTCAAAATACTATCTTTATACAGTTTAACAGAAAGTCTTTTTCAATATAGTGAAGGTCTTATTCAAATCAATTGAACTCCTAAGTAGGAGTGGGAAAGTCCAAATAAATTCTAAAGCAGAATGAATTATCGTTCTAGGTGGTCTGAGATAGAAGTACTTAACACGTTGTCAGATTTCGCACTCAAAATACTATCTTTATACAGTTTAACAGAAAGTCTTTTTCAATATAGTGAAGGACTTATTCAAATCAATTGAGCTCCTGAGTAGGAGTGTGAAAGCCCAAATAGGTGCTAAAGCAAAAAGAATTATTGTTCTAGGTGGTCTGAGTTAGAAGTACTTATCACGTTGTCAGATTTCGCTCTCAAAGTACTATCTTTATACAGTTTAACAAAAAGTGTTTTTCATTATAGCGAAGGACTTATTCAAATCAATTGAGGGCCCAAGTAGGAGTGGGAAAGTCCAATTAGATTCTAAAGCAGAAAGAATTATTGTTCTAGGTGGTCTGAGATACAAGTACTTAACACGTTGTCAGATTTCGCTCTCAAAATACTATCTTTATACAGTTTAACAAAAAGTGTTTTTCAATATAGTGAAGGACTTATTCAAATCAATTGAGCGCCTAAGTAGGAGTGGGAAAGTCTAAATGGGTCCTAAAGCAGAAGAAATTATCGTTCTAGAAGGTCTGAGATAGAAGTACTTAACACGTTGTCAGATTTCGCGCTGAAAAGACGATATTTATACAGTTTAACAAAAAGTGTTTTTCAACATAGTGAAGGACTTGTTCAAATCAATTGGGCGCCTAAGGAGGAGTGGGAAAATCCAAATGGGTTCTGAAGCAGAAAGATTTATCGTTCTAGGTGGTCTGAGTTAGAAGTACTTAACACGTTGTCAGATTTCGCGCTCAAAATACTATCTTTATACAGTTTAACAAAAAGTGTTTTTCAATATAGCGAAGGACTCATTCAAATCAATTGAGGGCCTAAGTAGGAGTGGAAAAGTCCAAATAGGTTTTAAAGCAGAAGGAAATATCGTTCTAGGTGGTCTGAGATAGAAGTACTTAACACGTTGTCAGATTTCGCTCTCAAAATACTATCTTTAAACAGTTTAACAGAGTCTTTTTCAATATAGTGAAGGTCTTATTCAAATCAATTGAACTCCTAAGTAGGAGTGGGAAAGTCCAAATAAATTCTAAAGCAGAATGAATTATCGTTCTAGGTGGTCTGAGATAGAAGTACTTAACACGTTGTCAGATTTCGCACTCAAAATACTATCTTTATACAGTTTAACAGAAAGTCTTTTTCAATATAGTCAAGGACTTATTCAAATCAATTGAGCTCCTGAGTAGGAGTGTGAAAGCCCAAATAGGTGCTAAAGCAAAAAGAATTATTGTTCTAGGTGGTCTGAGTTAGAAGTACTTATCACGTTGTCAGATTTCGCTCTCAAAGTACTATCTTTATACAGTTTAACAAAAAGTGTTTTTCATTATAGCGAAGGACTTATTCAAATCAATTGAGGGCCCAAGTGGGAGTGGGAAAGTCCAATTAGATTCTAAAGCAGAAAGAATTATTGTTCTAGGTGGTCTGAGATACAAGTACTTAACACGTTGTCAGATTTCGCTCTCAAAATACTATCTTTATACAGTTTAACAGAAAGTCTTTTTCAATATAGTGAAGGACTTATTCAAATCAATTGAGCTCCTAAGTAGGAGTGTGAAAGCCCAAATAGGTTCTAAAGCAAAAAGAATTATTGTTCTAGGTGGTCTGAGTTAGAAGTACTTATCACGTTGTCAGATTTCGCTCTCAAAGTACTATCTTTATACAGTTTAACAAAAAGTGTTTTTCATTATAGCGAAGGACTTATTCAAATCAATTGAGCGCCTAAGTAGGAGTGAGAAAGTCCAAATAGGTTCTAAAGCAGAAAGAATTATCGTTTTAGGTGGTCTGAGATAGAAGTACTTCACACGTTGTCAGATTTCGCGCTCAAAATACTATCTTTATACAGTTTAACAAAAAGTGTTTTTCAATAAAGTGAAGGACTTATTCACATCATTTGAGCGCCTAAGTAGGAGTGAGAAAGTCCAAATAGGCTCTAAAGCAGAAAGAATTATCGTTTTAGTTGGTCTGAGATAGAAGTACTTAACACGTTGTCAGATTTAGCGCTCAAAATACTATCTTCATACAGTTTAACAAAGTGTTTTTCAATATAGTGAAGGACTTATTCAAATCAATTGAGCGCCTAAGTAGGAGTGAGAAAGTCCAAATAGGTTCTAAAGCAGAAGGAATGATTGTTCTAGGTGGTCTGAGATAGAATTGAGCGCCTAAGTAGGAGTGAGAAAGTCCAAATAGGTTCTAAAGCAGAAAGAATTATCGTTTTAGTTGGTCTGAGATAGAAGTACTTAACACGTTGTCAGATTTCGCGCTCAAAATACTATCTTTATACAGTTTAACAAAGTGTTTTTCAATATAGTGAAGGACTTATTCAAATCATTTGAGCGCCTAAGTAGGAGTGAGAAAGTCCAAATGGGTTCTAAAGCAGAAGGAATGATTGTTCTAGGTGGTCTGAGATAGAAGTACTTAACACGTTCTCAGATTTAGCGCTCAAAATACTATCTTTATTTAGTTTAACAAAAAGTGTTTTTCAATCTAGTGAAGGGCTTATTCAAATCAATTGAGCGCCTAAGTAGGAGTGAGAAAGTCCAAATAGGTTCTAAAGCAGAAAGAATTATCGTTTTAGTTGGTCTGAGATAGAAGTACTTAACACGTTGTCAGATTTCGCGCTCAAAATACTATCTTTATACAGTTTAACAAAGTGTTTTTCAATATAGTGAAGGACTTATTCAAATCAATTGAGCGCCTAAGTAGGAGTGAGAAAGTCCAAATAGGTTCTAAAGCAGAAGGAAAGATTGTTCTAGGTGGTCTGAGATAGAAGTACTTAACACGTTGTCAGATTTCGCGCTCAAAAGACGATATTTATACAGTTTAACAAAAAGTGTTTTTCAACATAGTGAAAGACTTGTTCAAATCAATTGGGCGCCTAAGGAGGAGTGGGAAAATCCAAATGGGTTCTGAAGCAGAAAGATTTATCGTTCTAGGTGGTCTGAGTTAGAAGTACTTAACACGTTGTCAGATTTCGCGCTCAAAATACTATCTTTATACAGTTTAACAAAAAGTGTTTTTCAATATAGCGAAGGACTCATTCAAATCAATTGAGGGCCTAAGTAGGAGTGGAAAAGTCCAAATAGGTTTTAAAGCAGAAGGAATTATCGTTCTAGGTGGTCTGAGATAGAAGTACTTAACACGTTGTCAGATTTCGCTCTCAAAATACTATCTTTAAACAGTTTAACAGAAAGTCTTTTCAATATAGTGAAGGTCTTATTCAAATCAATTGAACTCCTAAGTAGGAGTGGAAAAGTCCAAATAAATTCTAAAGCAGAATGAATTATTGTTCTAGGTGGTCTGAGATAGAAGTACTTAACACGTTGTCAGATTTCGCACTCAAAATACTATCTTTATACAGTTTAACAGAAAGTCTTTTTCAATATAGTGAAGGACTTATTCAAATCAATTGAGCTCCTGAGTAGGAGTGTGAAAGCCCAAATAGGTGCTAAAGCAAAAAGAATTATTGTTCTAGGTGGTCTGAGTTAGAAGTACTTATCACGTTGTCAGATTTCGCTCTCAAAGTACTATCTTTATACAGTTTAACAAAAAGTGTTTTTCATTATAGCGAAGGACTTATTCAAATCAATTGAGGGCCCAAGTAGGAGTGGGAAAGTCCAATTAGATTCTAAAGCAGAAAAAATTATTGTTCTAGGTGGTCTGAGATACAAGTACTTAACACGTTGTCAGATTTCGCTCTCAAAATACTATCTTTATACAGTTTAACAGAAAGTCTTTTTCAATATAGTGAAGGACTTATTCAAATCAATTGAGCTCCTAAGTAGGAGTGTGAAAGCCCAAATAGGTTCTAAAGCAAAAAGAATTATTGTTCTAGGTGGTCTGAGTTAGAAGTACTTATCACGTTGTCAGATTTCGCTCTCAAAGTACTATCTTTATACAGTTTAACAAAAAGTGTTTTTCATTATAGCGAAGGACTTATTCAAATCAATTGAGCGCCTAAGTAGGAGTGAGAAAGTCCAAATAGGTTCTAAAGCAGAAAGAATTATCGTTTTAGGTGGTCTGAGATAGAAGTACTTAACACGTTGTCAGATTTCGCGCTCAAAATACTATCTTTATACAGTTTAACAAAAAGTGTTTTTCAATAAAGTGAAGGACTTATTCACATCATTTGAGCGCCTAAGTAGGAGTGAGAAAGTCCAAATAGGCTCTAAAGCAGAAAGAATTATCGTTTTAGTTGGTCTGAGATAGAAGTACTTAACACGTTGTCAGATTTAGCGCTCAAAATACTATCTTCATACAGTTTAACAAAGTGTTTTTCAATATAGTGAAGGACTTATTCAAATCAATTGAGCGCCTAAGTAGGAGTGAGAAAGTCCAAATAGGTTCTAAAGCAGAAGGAATGATTGTTCTAGGTGGTCTGAGATAGAAGTACTTAACACGTTGTCAGATTTCGCGCTCAAAATACTATCTTTATACAGTTTAACAAAGTGTTTTTCAATATAGTGAAGGACTTATTCAAATCATTTGAGCGCCTAAGTAGGAGTGAGAAAGTCCAAATAGGTTCTAAAGCAGAAAGAATTATCGTTTTAGTTGGTCTGAGATAGAAGTACTTAACACGTTGTCAGATTTCGCGCTCAAAATACTATCTTTATTTAGTTTAACAAAAAGTGTTTTTCAATCTAGTGAAGGGCTTATTCAAATCAATTGAGCGCCTAAGTAGGAGTGAGAAAGTCCAAATAGGTTCTAAAGCAGAAAGAATTATCGTTTTAGTTGGTCTGAGATAGAAGTACTTATCACGTTGTCAGATTTCGCTCTCAAAGTACTATCTTTATACAGTTTAACAGAAAGTCTTTTTCAATATAGTGAAGGACTTATTCAAATCAATTGAGCTCCTGAGTAGGAGTGTGAAAGCCCAAATAGGTGCTAAAGCAAAAAGAATTATTGTTCTAGGTGGTCTGAGTTAGAAGTACTTATCACGTTGTCAGATTTCGCTCTCAAAGTACTATCTTTATACAGTTTAACAAAAAGTGTTTTTCATTATAGCGAAGGACTTATTCAAATCAATTGAGGGCCCAAGTAGGAGTGGGAAAGTCCAATTAGATTCTAAAGCAGAAAAAATTATTGTTCTAGGTGGTCTGAGATACAAGTACTTAACACGTTGTCAGATTTCGCTCTCAAAATACTATCTTTATACAGTTTAACAGAAAGTCTTTTTCAATATAGTGAAGGACTTATTCAAATCAATTGAGCTCCTAAGTAGGAGTGTGAAAGCCCAAATAGGTTCTAAAGCAAAAAGAATTATTGTTCTAGGTGGTCTGAGTTAGAAGTACTTATCACGTTGTCAGATTTCGCTCTCAAAGTACTATCTTTATACAGTTTAACAAAAAGTGTTTTTCATTATAGCGAAGGACTTATTCAAATCAATTGAGCGCCTAAGTAGGAGTGAGAAAGTCCAAATAGGTTCTAAAGCAGAAAGAATTATCGTTTTAGGTGGTCTGAGATAGAAGTACTTAACACGTTGTCAGATTTCGCGCTCAAAATACTATCTTTATACAGTTTAACAAAAAGTGTTTTTCAATAAAGTGAAGGACTTATTCACATCATTTGAGCGCCTAAGTAGGAGTGAGAAAGTCCAAATAGGCTCTAAAGCAGAAAGAATTATCGTTTTAGTTGGTCTGAGATAGAAGTACTTAACACGTTGTCAGATTTAGCGCTCAAAATACTATCTTCATACAGTTTAACAAAGTGTTTTTCAATATAGTGAAGGACTTATTCAAATCAATTGAGCGCCTAAGTAGGAGTGAGAAAGTCCAAATAGGTTCTAAAGCAGAAGGAATGATTGTTCTAGGTGGTCTGAGATAGAAGTACTTAACACGTTGTCAGATTTCGCGCTCAAAATACTATCTTTATACAGTTTAACAAAGTGTTTTTCAATATAGTGAAGGACTTATTCAAATCATTTGAGCGCCTAAGTAGGAGTGAGAAAGTCCAAATAGGTTCTAAAGCAGAAAGAATTATCGTTTTAGTTGGTCTGAGATAGAAGTACTTAACACGTTGTCAGATTTCGCGCTCAAAATACTATCTTTATTTAGTTTAACAAAAAGTGTTTTTCAATCTAGTGAAGGGCTTATTCAAATCAATTGAGCGCCTAAGTAGGAGTGAGAAAGTCCAAATAGGTTCTAAAGCAGAAAGAATTATCGTTTTAGTTGGTCTGAGATAGAAGTACTTAACACGTTGTCAGATTTCGCGCTCAAAATACTATCTTTATACAGTTTAACAAAGTGTTTTTCAATATAGTGAAGGACTTATTCAAATCATTTGAGCGCCTAAGTAGGAGTGAGAAAGTCCAAATGGGTTCTAAAGCAGAAGGAATGATTGTTCTAGGTGGTCTGAGATAGAAGTACTTAACACGTTCTCAGATTTAGCGCTCAAAATACTATCTTTATTTAGTTTAACAAAAAGTGTTTTTCAATCTAGTGAAGGGCTTATTCAAATCAATTGAGCGCCTAAGTAGGAGTGAGAAAGTCCAAATAGGTTCTAAAGCAGAAAGAATTATCGTTTTAGTTGGTCTGAGATAGAAGTACTTAACACGTTGTCAGATTTCGCGCTCAAAATACTATCTTTATACAGTTTAACAAAGTGTTTTTCAATATAGTGAAGGACTTATTCAAATCAATTGAGCGCCTAAGTAGGAGTGAGAAAGTCCAAATAGGTTCTAAAGCAGAAGGAAAGATTGTTCTAGGTGGTCTGAGATAGAAGTACTTAACACGTTGTCAGATTTAGCGCTCAAAATACTATCTTTATACAGTTTAACAAAAAGTGTTTTTCAATATAGTGAAGGACTTATTCAAATCAATTGAGCGCCTAAGTAGGAGTGAGAAAGTTCAAATAGGTTCTAAAGCAGAAAGAATTATCGTTTTAGGTGGTCCGAGATAGTAGTACTTAACACGTTGTCAGATTTCGCTCTCAAAATACTATCTTGATACATTTTAACAAAAAGTGTTTTTCAATATAGTGAAGGACTTATTCAAATCAATTGAGCGCCTAAGTAGGAGTGAGAAAGTCCAAAGAGGTTCTAAAGCAGAAGGAATGATTGTTCTAGGCGGTCTGAGATAGAAGTACTTAACACGTTGTCAGATTTAGCGCTCAAAATACTATCTTCATACAGTTTAACAAAAAGTGTTTTTGCAATTTAGTGAAGGACTTATTCAAATCAATTGAGGGCCTACGTAGGAGTGGGAAAGTCAAAATAGGTTCTAAGGGAGAATAAATTATTGTTATAGGTGGTCTGAGATAGAAGTACTTAACACGTTGTCAGATTTCGTTCTGAAAATACTCTCTTTTTACAGTTTTGTAGATGAGATATTTGTTTTTTCTCCGTTTTCTGTATTTCAATGGGCTGTACCAACCGGATGCGTTGAAATCTATTCAAAAATTTAGTGTTTAGAGAAAATTTGGAGGAAAAGAATGCGGCTAAGTTTTGATAAGTTATAGTTGTTTAGAAATGACTCCTCCCAAGAAATGTAGACGTTACTCCAAAAATTGTATTCTTGAGGCCTCGAGGATGGTGAAAAGCACAGAATGTTCTCTACGTAAGGCAGCAGAGCAATGGGATGTCCCGTATTCAAGCTTGAGAAGATGCTATTTGTACGGTTTAGCAAAACGGGGACGGAAGCCCGTCTTCAATAGCGATCAGGAGAAACAAATTGTTTACCTCGCATCCTATGGCGTAAAGTCTTTGAAGGAAATCGGCAAATTCGTGTTTTCTCGAAGCAAATTGTGGAGGGTTAATGTCCCTGCGTCATGGGTCAAAAAAAGAGCTGCTGGTCGAAAATGGATTATGGATTTTTTGAAGAGAAATTATGTCGCTGTTTTGTTTGTGATGAGAAAGAAAGAATTCGTTGCAGAAGCAGCCTCTTGCGGAAATTGTGGAGATTGTATTGTTCGAGAGTGCGTTGCCCGGCTGTGTGAAAGTTGCCTGGAAGCCATTTGTGGATTCTGCAATAATTTGCACAATTGTAACTTTTGCTTCAACCAGACCGAAATTAGCGATTTAAGTCAATGAATACCAACACTGTTAGGTTTTTCGACCTTCAGTTTCATTTATTTGAAAGTAATATTAAAGTGAAAATTGATAATTTGGAATTGTATTTGTTATGTTGTTTGGCCGTTATTTATTCGTGTCTATAGGTGTTTTTGAAGCCCAATTTAATTTGTTCTTCTTTCGCCCATCAGGTCTTAAGAATCAGGTTGCAGCATTTTTTATTGGTTGATTTTGGTACTTGTGTATTTGAAGAACCAGTGCTGTTAGGTTTTTCGACCTTCTGTAGTGGGTGGCTTCTATGTAATTGATTATTCTACGTCAGATTTTTTCGTTAATTTTAAGTTCTTGAGCTGCTAGGTTTTTCGACCTTCAGTCTCGTTTATTTGAAAATAATGTTGGAGTGAATGTTGATAACTTGGATATATATATGCTACGTTTTTCCACCGTAAGTTGTTTTGCAAGTCATTTGATTGAGGCAACGTTGTTCTTGTAAGTCAATGTAGACTTTTTTGAAAACCAATTTAAGTTGCTATCTTTCGCCCTTCAGGTTTTAAGAATTAGGCCGACAAGTTTCTGGTTTATTTTGAGACTTGTGTATTTGAAGAACCAGTGCTGTTAGGTTTTTCGACCTTCAGTAGTGAGTGGCTTCTCTGTAATTGTTTATTCTACGTCAGATATTTTCGTTATTTTTAAGTTCTTGAGCTGCTAGGTTTTTCGACCTTCAGTCTCATTTATTTGAAAATAATGTTGGAGTGAATGTTGATAACTTGGGATTATATATGCTACGTTTTTCGACCATAAGTTGTTTCGAAAGTCAATTGATTAAGGCATCGTTGTTCTTGTAAGTCAATGTAGACGTTTTTGAAAACCAATTTAAGTTGCTATCTTTCTTCCTTCAGGTTTTAAGAATTAGGCCGCCAAATTCCTGATTTATTTTGAGACTTGTGTATTTGAAGAACCAGTGCTGTTAGGTTTTTCGACCTTCAGTAGTGGGTGGCTTCACTGTAATTGTTTATTCTACGTCAGATTTTTTTGTTATTTTTAAGTTCGTGAGTTGCTAGGTTTTTCGACCTTCAGTCTCATTTATTTGAAAATAATGTTGGAGTGAATGTTGATAACTTGGAATTATATATGCTACGTTTTTCGACCGTAAGTTGTTTCGCAAGTCAATTGATTAAAGCAACGTTGTTCTTGTAAGTCAATGTAGACGTTTTTGAAAACCAATTTAAGTTGCTATCTTTCGCCCTTCAGGTTTTAAGAATTAGGCCGCCAAATTTCTGATTTATTTTGAGACTTGTGTATTTGAAGAACCAGTGCTGTTAGGTTTTTCCACCTTCAGTAGCGGGTGGCTTCTCTGTAATTGTTTATTCTACGGCAGATTTCTTCGTTAGTTTTAAGTTCTTGAGCTGCTAGGTTTTTCGATCTTCAGTCTCATTTATTTGACAATAATGTTGGAGTGAGTGTTGATAACTTGGAATTATATATGCTACGTTTTTCGACCATAAGTTGTTTCGAAAGTCAATTGATTAAGGCATCGTTGTTCTTGTAAGTCAATGTAGACGTTTTAGAAAACCAATTTAAGTTGCTATCTTTCTTCCTTCAGGTTTTAAGAATTAGGCCGCCAAATTACTGATTTATTTTGAGACTTGTGTATTTGAAGAACCAGTGCTGTTAGGTTTTTCGACCTTCAGTAGTGGGTGGCTTCTCTGTAGTTGTTTATTCTACGTCAGATTTTTTCGTTATTTTTAAGTTCTTGAGCTGCTAGGTTTTTCGACCTTCAGTCTCATTTATTTGAAAATAATGTTGGAGTGAATGTTGATAACTTGGAATTACATATGCTACGGTTTTCGACCGTAAGTTGTTTTGCAAGTCAATTGATTAAGGCAACGTTGTTCTTGTAAGTCAATGTAGACGTTTTTGAAAACCAATTTAAGTTGCTATCTTTCGCCCTTCAGGTTTTAAGAATTAGGCCGCCAAATTTCTGATTTATTTTGAGACTTGTGTATTTGAAGAACCAGTGCTGTTAGGTTTTTCCACCTTCAGTAGCGGGTGGCTTCTCTGTAATTGTTTATTCTACGTCAGATTTCTTTGTTCGTTTTAAGTTCTTGAGCTGCTAAGTTTTTCGACCTTCAGTCTCATTTATTTGAAAATAATGTTGGAGTGAGTGTTGATAACTTGGAATTATATATGCTACGTTTTTCGACCGTAAGTTGTTTCGCAAGTCATTTGATTAGGGCAACGTTGTTCTTGTAAGTCAATGCAGACGTTTTTGAAAACCAATATACGTTGCTATCTTTGGCCCTTCAGGATTTAAGAATTAGGCCGCCAAATTTCTGATTTATTTTGAGACTTGTGTATTTGAAGAACCAGTGCTGTTAGGTTTATCGACCTTCAGTAGTGGGTGGCTTCTCTGCAATTGATCTTCCTACGTCGTTTTTTTGTTATTTTGAAGTCCCTGAACTGATAGTCTTCTTCTGGTTGTTGATGATTTAGCAGGTTTTCTCGCCTTCAATAATTAGTTAAAATGATCACCGTAGAATTTCAGCCAAGTTGCTCGTATAATTTCGAATGTCTCACGGCAGATTGGATTTTCGGCTCTGTTGAGCTTTTTTTATTAGAGGGACACAGTCCAATCTTAGTTTTGACTTATAGAGAAAATGCCTTTGATTAATTACCTCGAAAGTATGGATCTGGATGAACCGCAGAAAGTTTTGCTGAGAGAAGTTATAGTTCGATCATGCTTAACTCCTGCATCATTCAAATTAATGACAGATGAACAGCTGCGTGCCATTGGTTTTCCGTTGCCAGCAATCCTTGAGCTCAAGTCATTGATAAACGCTGAACCTCTGACGCCAACTTCCGCCGGTAACATGAATCGGACCCCTGCGACGCCATATGGCCAACAAACTAGCACCTCTAGTACACCTGTGTCTCATGCAGAGATAAATGAGCTAACAGTTGATGAATTGAAGTCGCTGGCTGCCCATATACATGTCAAGTCGAGCAATGGTCTGAAGCAGTTGACGCGTCTTTTGGTTGATGAGATGGTCAAGGTACATGAGTTTTTTGTTTGAATAATGAGCACCAAATACAATTTTTCTTCAATTTTAGAGAGCGCCGATTTCTGAAGTGTTTCACAAGTTGAAGCCAACAACTGAAACTAAAGTGAAATATGCCCAGTTAGCTGTCCAGGCCTTCCCAGAGCTCGTTTCAGTTGACGAGAATTGCCCCTATGTTAGTTTTTGTTGTTTCGAATTTTTTTTTGGTTAAATCATTAAAGCTTGCTTCAATTTTTAGGCTGTCTTTTTCAAACCATACTTTGTTGAAAATCTTCCTGGAGGAGTGACCAGAAAGCATACTCCCACTGGCACAATTGAAGAAAATCTTAAAAGTCGTCGAACGGAGGCGAAATTGAAAGAAGATCGACAACGAGGGAGTGTTTCGGGTTTGGTGTTTTTAATTTTTTTTTAATTCCGAATTGTTTTTGACTGCAATGTTTTTGAGGATCCCAAGTACCGGCTAAACGCGCTAGAAAGGAGAAGGTTGATAATGATGAAGAGCCAGCTGACTTGGCCCCGCTAATGCGGATGTTCACCGAGCCGGATGTCAGCAGTTCACAGTTGAGGAAGAAGACTCTGCTTGAGAGACAGAAATTTCTGGCAGAGAAGGGTGCAATCAATTATAGTGATTACCTGTATTGTATAGAGCTGGATCTGCGGATTTTTGACAAGGTTGTTTGTATCTCCTAATGATTTTTCGAATCTGTTTTGAGTGATCCATCTGAGTTCTTCATTTTTGAGCCTTATTTTAGCTCGACGAGGAGTTCAAACTCTGGGTGCCAAATGCATCTGCCGAGAGTTTTTCTAAACTCTTCCTACCCTGGGTGATAAAATTTATGTGCTATGTTAAAGATCCACCCAAAGAGTCCTGTGATAAAATTGCTGAAATCCGTGCTAAGCAATGTAAGTTTAATGAGTTTCGATTTTTTTTTCTGAAATTTATGAGCGCTGTTTTTAGTACCTGAGGTTGAAGTTGCTTTACGGTCGCTGCCTCTTCTTGCGCCAGTAAAACTACCTACAGGAGTTAAAAACCGCCCGACTGTTGTGGAGGCGATGAACAAGTGTCGGGAAAACTTCATTGTTGACATAACAGTAATTTTTTTCTTTTTCTTAGTTCTGTTTTCTTTTTTTTAAAACAATTATAAATTTAGGATGTCACCAATGTTGAGACTGAGGCAAGAAAACATGAAGTGAGATCAATTTTGAAGTCATCGGCTCAGGTTATTTTGTTCTCTTTGTTTTCCAAAGATTTGAAATTCGTTTTTCAATAGTTTTTTCTTAACAGTGCTTTGTTGTCTCTCCAATCGGGGTTATTGAGGCCAGAGACTTGCTGCAAGCAGTTGACATTGGAATCCGTGTTTTCTATGTCCTGAACAAGAAGTTTCCAGAGTCTACATTCGTTGTTTGGTCTTTTTTGCAGATCCTTGTCTTCAAACTACCTTGCAACAAAATACCTTGCCAAGTGGACTTGCTGGCCCGAAATATAGCCAATGCCGTTGAGGTGGAAAACCAATAAACTCAAAGTTGTTGAGGCCACCAAAAAATTGTAGCTGTAGTGAACTTTAATTATGGCTAAATAATTGAACTCATTGTGCTGTAATTACCGATCCATGTGTTTTATGACATTTTTGTTTCTAATAGTCTCTTTATTTTTGCGATTCTTGAAGATTTTTCTATTAACTTGGTTTGATTGCTGAGGTTATTGTAAAAGGCTCATTTGTTCTTCTCTCTGTTATTTGTAAAAATACTGGAAACATTTCTAAACTTATCGGAATTTCGTGACTTACTTGCGTTATATTAGTTCATTGTTTGCTGTAATTACCGATCCATGTGCTTTATAATTTTTGTTTCTAATAGTCTTTTTATTTTTGCGATTCGTGAAGATTTCTATAAACTTCTTTTGATTGCCGAGTTTATTGTAAAAGGCTCATTTGTTCTCTCTGTTATTTGTGAAAATACTGGAAACATTTCTAAACTTATCGGAATTTCGTGACTTATTTGCGTTATATTAGTTCATTGTTTGCTGTAATTACCGATCCATGTGCTTTATAATTTTTGTTTCTATTAGTCTTTTTATTTTTGCGATTCGTGAAGATTTCTATAAACTTCTTTTGATTGCCGAGTTTATTGTAAAAGGCTCATTTGTTCTCTCTGTTATTTATAAAAACACTGGAAAAATTTCTAAATTTATTATCGGAATTTCGTGACTTATTTACGTTATTTTAGTTCATTGTTTCGCCATGTCTCTTGTCATCTCGTTTTTCGTCAAGTATTCTTTTGCGGTTTTCTATGCCTATTTTGGTCAAAGTTTCTCCATTTTCAGATGCAACTGCACGCTATTGAACAGTGATTCACTTTGCGAAATGGAGATCGTTGAAATTGAAACAAATATACAAGATTATTTTGAGGTTGCTAGCACCGACTGGATACTTTTGGATGAATTAATAGACAAGGGGAATGAAAAGAGTCATCGCGCTGTGAGGTCAGATCAAAGAATTGCTATTAACAAGAATTCGGCATTATTCAGGTATATGAGAAATCTTTATTTAACTTCCCTCACGACAGTATCATATGAAAGAGAAACATCGTACTTAGAGGATATGGACAGAGGTTATGTTGGAGTTAAAGTTGTTGCTAAGCTCAATATTTCAGGAAACAGATTGATTCCAGGTTTAGCAGGGGTTGTTTCATCATGCCCATCCAACATTGATGATACGCCTGATTTAAATTTTTCAGTTTTTTTTCCGGGAATCGTCAACTCTTTCTCTACAAGGACCGCTCTCATTTGTAAATCATTCATGCCGCCCCAACTGCAGATACGAAACCCCAAAAGGTAAAGAGGGAGTTGTTTTAATCAGATCAATAAAAGACATTGAAGAAGGTCAGGAAATAACTGTGTCGTATGGTAAGAACTATTTTGGTGTAAATAAAGAGCACTGTCGTTGTCCTTTCACAGAAGAGCACAAATCAAGAGATGTGGGTCTGGTTTTTACGACAGGTTCACGAAGCACGCGGTCGTGAAAAGTTTTTTCTACTGTTGAAACAGAGTTAGATGGTTGTGAAGAGGATAATAGTTATTGTGAAATTTTAAATGTTAGCTCACACTCCGTAAGCATGCCCCCTCCTCTGGTTGATCGTTATGTCATCGAAAACTCCCAGCCCACGGTTTTAGAAGACATATCAACTACACAAAATAATGATAATTTTATTTGTTCGGCTAGGTCCTCACGTCGAAACGTGTGTGATTCGCTGGATACTGTAACCTACAATGATTCTCGGATCCTGTATGAAACGATTTGTCATTTTTGTCCTAAAATTGTTAAACTCAACAATGGCAATTTTTTGAGTCATTTACGTGATAAACATCGGTTAGAAGCCGAGTTCAAATGCTTTTCTTGCTCTCGTCTTTTCTCTGGTTTTAACAGTTTCGTAAATCACGTTAAAAAGCACGAGCTTGAAATGGCACAGGAGTTTGCAAAAGAAATTGAAAATATTTTAAGTCAATCCCAAAATTTGTCGGAAAATAACGAGCATCCTTCCGAAAGCCTTGTTGGAAGTTTGCAAGATACATCACTTTGTTTGAGTGAAGACCTTTCTAATCGCGGTATTCTATCTTCTTCTTTTTTAGGTAAAAAGGAGCCAAGGGTGTACGAGTGGTGTAAGAGATTGTTGGACTGCAACTCAACAACAGCTGCGTTCAGTTGCAAGTTTTTGAATTGCTCTTTCAAAAACCTGACTTTGAAAAACTACACATCTCATCTTAGTAACTATCATGGATCTGCTTCCTCTTTTGAGTGTCTGTTTTGTCCCAGGCAATTCGGATCATTAAAATACCTTTTTAAGCATACAAGAAAATTTCATGGATCACCTCAACCAAAGGAGGATGAAACACTTTGCAATTTTCCTGAAATGACAGAGGACTATTGTCCGTATTTTGAAGATAATTTTCTGCCTGTTCCTACATGTAGTCCTAATGATATGAAAGAAAGACTTAAGCGTTTTTCTGACGGTAGTTCTGGTGAACATGTACTTCTCAGTTTTTTGAATGATACTTCCGCTACGTGGAGTCAAGCTTTTCGTTTTTTAGGATCGGCGGGGAATATTACCGATGATATAGTCCAAACAGTATCACTCTGCCTGGACATGATTTCTACTGAATGCCCAGATGTGGTTCACAGTTCTACCTATCAGAACCTTAAGAGTGCCAGTAAAAATTTCAGTTTTTGTGATGTTGGAAATGAATACCAATTGATAAGACTTTTAAACCGAAAAGCACAATTTGTTGCACCCCAGGATTTAGTTTTTGGCGCATAGTACGAGACTCGGTTTGTTAAAGGTAAGACTATATATAAGCACGTGGAAAGGACTGGGCAGTTTATTTCGATTTCAGAAGTACTAAGAAAAACTATTCTTTATCACGACGAAATTTTCAATGTTATGGCTGAATACATGAAACTTCTGAAATCTTTAAGTCAGAACGGTATTATTTTGGATGGGATGCAAACCGACGGCAAGCTTAACTTTGCAGAAAATACAAAAAATTCAAAACTTTTTAGTGATTTGGATATCACCGTTGCCATTGAAGATACTGCACCAAGCTTTAGTTTGTCTTTGCAGTTATATTTTGATGAAATTGAACCTGTGAACCCAATCGGCAGCAGAGCAACAATACATAAAATTGGATGCTTTTACTGGTCCCTGAAAAACTTGCCCCCGTGGCTGTTATCTGATATGAGAATGATTCATGTAGCTGCTCTTGTATCGTATTTAGATATTGAAACATATGGCTTTAAAGAAGTTTTGACTGCAATTAAAAATGACTTGATCACGCTTGAGGAAGGGATATTAATAAAAACAAAATCAGGAAAGTCCCTCAATGTTGCTGTAAAAAGACTAAGTTTTGTGGCAGACAATTTAGCTTATCATGCTGTTTTTGGGTTTAACAAAAGTTTTTCTGGCGGCTCCTGCTGCGAAAAATGTACGCTACCGCAATCATTGTTCAAGACTGTTTTCGAGGAACGTGTGCAGGACCTCCGAACGTCAAAATCATGCCATGAAGATGCTGTTAGGAAGAGAAACGGAGTTAAAAATGTTTGTTTTTTGCAAACGGAACATTTTGATCCGTATCAAAACTTTACCTGTGATTTGCATCATGATATTTTTCAAGGTAGTTTAATGAATATTCTTCGTATCGTGTTAAATGATCTTATCCCCGAATTCTTTACAGTAGATTGTTTAAATTCCAGGATCAATAACTTCGGTTATGGACGGGACATTGATGGTAAGCCTTCAGAATTCGATTTTGATAGGATAAGGGACAAAAGCCATGGCCATTTCCGGGAAAAATATGATTAGATGTTTACACTTTATCGGTTTTTACCTCTAATGATTTATGACTTGGTTCCTAGTTCTGAAGTTTGGAAATTTCTCATTGATTTTCTTCACCTAATAAGTATTCTGCTTAGCCCGACTTTCGTGGAATCCGACTATCAACTGCTGGGAGTTTTGATTCGTAAGTGTTTCAGTGTTTTTTTTTTCATAAAATGAAAGCTACTGAAAATTTTTTTTTGTTTCAGAGGATCACCTAGAGTCCTACACGAGCCTATTTCCCTCCGAATCTGTTACCTTCAAGCAGCATAAGTTGATTCATTTCCCCAGAGTGTTAAAATGTTCTGGACCGTTTTTGTACCAGAGCGTTTTGCGGTATGAACGAAAGCACAATTTTTTTAAGCGTTTAACCCACAATATATGCAATTTTAAAAACATATGTAAGAGCTTAGCTATACGACATCAAGTGAATGAGTATCATGAGTGGAAGGACTGCATTCCGACAAAGAGTCCTTCCTTCCCTGGTTGTAAAGTAGAGTGTTCCTCTGAGTTGGATTAAAAACACTGAATTTGAAAAATTGTTTTTACCCAAGTATGAATGCATGCAGTCAATGAGTGCAGTGATAAGAGGTACCAAGTTCTGTGCAAACGATGTTCTCATATCTGATGTCTCTTTTGAAAACATTTCTTCTCCGATCTTTGTTCTGGTTCAAAAGATTTTAATTTTAGACAATAGAATATTGTTTGCTTGTAGAGCCCTAAAAACTCACTTTTACCAAGAAAAGTCCCGTTCTTATTGTGTTTCAATTGATAGTGAGTCAGATAATTTTTTGGTTTCCTATGATTCTTTATTCGATTTCCATCCCCTTTCGCTACATAAGTGCTCTTTACTAGATTGTATGTTTGAACATGTTGTACTGAGACACACTCTCAGGTACAAAAATTACGCTTCATCTTGCTCGTAGATTTTTGTCATTTTCATGCTTTGTAACAATTATTTTGGTCCTATTGAGTATTTAGAGGGATAGTGTTAAGCAATTATTGAAGTCGTGTTGTCCACTGTTTTTGCCCTTGAACCTTTTTATGCTTTTTAACGCCTTTGTTCCTAGAATGGACCTGAAGAGACAGATCGAGAGGAATGGGTATCAATTTTACTTTTATGACAACGACGCGAACGAAGATGTGCAAACTATGTTGGATTATATGTGGTATCTGATGTTTCATGTTAGGTTAGTTCTCAGTGAAAGAGTGCTCATCATAGGAGATTCAAATATGCGTAAGGCCTTTAAAAATTTTAGTCATTATAATTGCATTAAAGATCTTGCGATTGATAATAAAAGTGAAGGTGGTAGTAGGCGAGCTAAGCATTTAATGTATCTATACCCTGAAATTGTTCAATATCGAAGAATTATAGTTTGTGTAGGTAATAATGATTTCAATTCAACGTCTGATGAAAAATTGCTAAAGTATTTTACGGATTTAATTGAACATCTGCCTTATAAACATGACATATTGTTCTTAGAACTGCTGCCTAGAATGGACCACGCTGAGTATAGTAGCAATGATAGAAGTAAATTTACTCATACTAAACTCCAGGCTTTTAATGCTAAAATGAAAATCAAACTTGGTACGAAGTTTTATCCAAATAAATTTGTACATCCTTGTCATTTCCGTGAAATTGATACCTGTCACCTTAATGATCTTGGGCAGTGTAAGTTGATTAAGACCGTGGCAAAAATTGCCAATGACATGTTGTTTAACTTACATAACAGAAAAATCTAATTTTGGCCAATAATTAGAATTTTTTTGTTTCGAAATTCCTAATCTTTTGTTTTTTTTTACGTTCAAAGTCTCCCTGTTCATATTGTGATAAGTTGCTGGGTTGTGGTTGTTAGGTTTTTCGACCTTCAGTCACTTCTCTGAGTTAGAAGAGTAATCTAAAATGAATTACTTCAAGTGAGACTTTTAACGCAGAATATCAAGTGTACTTTAATCTGTTAACTTTGTGTTTGTGCTGCTAATTATTCAAAAAAAAACAAAAAAAAAAAACAAAAAAGTGTATTCATATCACACAAAATCCAAAAAAATTAGATTAGATTTATTAACCGAGAAATTGTTTTGATGAGTTTTTGGTTTTCTTTGTGAGAATTCTCCTTAAACAATTAAGTTTTAGTTACTGACTGTTAATTTTTTTGACCTTCAGTCACTTAAATTTTTTATGAAATGAAAAGAAAGATAGTTTCTTCTGGAGAAATTTCATGGGGAAAAACCAACAAAAATTTACTTCTCTTAAAACAAGAAATATTGCTTCAATATTTGTACTATACTGCTTGTTAGTTCTGACACGTTTTATTTGTAAGTCATTGCATGGCTTCAAATTGTAATTTTTGCCATTCCATATTTACAAATATTTGCATTCAAATTACTTTTCTCTTCAATATCAAAACCTCGGACCAGAACTGACATCATATTCATTCCCTAATTTAATTTTTCACTCCAGAAAAACTTAATTTTTGTCCTTGATTTTTTGCGTTCAAAGTCTCCATGTTCATATTTTATTAAGATCCTGGATTGTGGCTGTTGGGTTTTTCGACCTTAAGTCACTTCTCTGAGTTAGAAGAATAATCTAAAATGAATTACTTCAAGGGAGACTTTTAACGCAGAAAATCAAGTGTATTTTAATCTGTTAACTTTGTGTTTGTGCTGCTAATTATTCAAAAAAACAAAAAAAAAACAAAAAAGTGTATTCATATCACACAAAATCCAAAAAAATTAGATTAGATTTATTAACCGAGAAAATGTTTTGATGAGTTTTTGGTTTTCTTTGTGAGAACTCTCCTTAAACAATTAAGTTTTAGTTACTGACTGTTAATTTTTTTGACCTTCAGTCACTTAAATTTTTTATGAAATGTAAAGAAAGATAGTTTCTTCTGGAGAATTTTCATGTGGAAAAACCAACATTAATTTACTTCTCTTAAAACAAGAAATCTTGCTTCAATATTTGTACTATACTGCTTGTTAGTTCTGACGCGTTTCATTTGTAAGTTAATGCATGGCTTCAAATTGTAATTATTGTCATTCCATATTTAAAAATATTGGCCATCAAATTACTTTTCTATTCAATCTCAATTCTTCGTATCAGAACTGACATCATAATCATTCTCTGTTTGATAATATTCATTGATTTGACGTGTTCTCAACGCACAGAAAAAACCGTTAGCTTAGCTTTGTTACTCTAGAAACTTTAAATTTTTGTCCTTGATTTTTTTGCGTTCAAAGTCTCCCTGTTCATATTTTAAGTTCCTGGATTGTGGTTGTTAGGTTTTTCGACCTTCAATCACTTTTCTATGTTATAAAATAATATAACATGAATTTCTTCAAGGGAGACTTTCAACGCTGAAAATCAAGTGTATTTTAATCTGTTAGCTTTGTGTTTGTGCTGCTACTTATTCAAAAAAACAAAAAAAAAACAAAAAGTGTATTCATATCAAACAAAATCCAAAAAAATTAGATTAGATTTAATAACCGAGAAATTGTTTTGATGAGTTTTTGGTTTTCTTTTTGAGAATTCTCCTTAACCAATTAAGTTTTAGTTACTGACTGTTAATTTTTTTGACCTTCAGTCACTTGAACTTTTTATGAAATGTAAAGAAAGATAGTTTCTTCTGGAGAATTTTCATGTGGAAAAACCAACATTAAATTACTTCTCTTAAAACAAGAAATCTTGCTTCAATATTTGTACTATACTGCTTGTTAGTTCTGACGCGTTTCATTTGTAAGTTAATGCATGGCTTCAAATTGTAATTATTGTCATTCCATATTTAAAAATATTGGCCATCAAATTACTTTTCTATTCAATCTCAATTCTTCGTATCAGAACTGACATCATAATCATTCTCTGTTGGATAATATTCATTGATTTGACGTATTCTCAACGCACAGAAAAAACCGTTAGCTTAGCTTTGTTACTCTAGAAACTTTTAATTTTTGTCCTTGATTTTTTTGCGTTCAAAGTCTCCCTGTTCATATTTTAAGTTCCTGGATTGTGGTTGTTAGGTTTTTCGACCTTCAATCACTTTTCTATGTTATAAAATAATATAAAATGAATTTCTTCAAGGGAGACTTTCAACGCTGAAAATCAAGTGTATTTTAATCTATTAGCTTTGTGTTTGTGCTGCTACTTATTCAAAAAAACAAAAAAAAACAAAAAGTGTATTCATATCACACAAAATTCAAATAAAAATTAGATTAGATGTACTAACCGAGAATTTTGATGAGTATTGGGTTTTCTATGTGAGAACTCTCCTTAATCATTTAAAGTCCTATTTACTGTCTGTTAGATTTTTCGAGCTTGAATCTAATTTCTATGAAGTTAAATTAAAAGACACTTCATTATGGAAAGTACAATATATGTGCTATGTGTATTTGCTATGTGCTATCTTTATCTATGTATGTATACTGGGAAGGAAGATAAGATGATGAGAAACGTAAATTACTGTGACTGGCTTTCAGGATCATTCTATTTTAATGTTATTTCTCCTCTTCTTTGTAACTCAACTTACCTCTACGTTGTAGGTTTTGCTTTTGTTGATTCCAATTATAAAAGTTTGTTTTTGATCCGGTTTTAGTCGTTAAAGTTCTGGCTTTTATGGTTCATATTTTTTCGTTTATTTGTTTGTGATGGCCTTCTGTCGATATTTGTACAACTGCGTTTTGTTGGTTTTTTCCGTTTTTCCACTAGGTTTTTGTTATTTTTGTTCTTTCTGTGCTGTCAATTCATTAATTTTTTCGGACTTCCTTTTTTTTAGTTGTTTTGATATAAGTTCTTCTTGTTTTGTTACTACTATTGCATTCATTCTTGCTAGTTTTTTGAAAATTGTTTTCGGTTTTTGATTCTACTGATTTGCTTTTTCTATTTTTTGCTTTTCCTGTGCTTTTGAGTTGATGGCATTTAAATCATTTTAGCTCATATGAATTGTTTTTTTTTCTTCTATTACTCGTTAGGTTGATTTTGAGTGTTAAATTTTCTTCAAATTTGGCAAACTATGTTGTTCAATTTTGTGTTGCTTAGTTTTAATTGTTTTCGTTTTTGTTTTCTTTTTAATAGTTTTATCGATTGTTCATTTGGATTTTGCCAGTTTGTTTCTTTAATTTATTTTTGCCTTTCTTGTGTTATTATTGAATTTAGGGTGTTTAAATCATTTTTAGGTTGTTTCAGTTAGTTTTTCTTTAGCTAATTATAAGTATTAGTTTTTCTTCAATTTTCTGTTGGTGTCTTTTCTGATGAACTATGTCGTTTCGCCTTCTTTAAATTTTGTTGATAGGCTCATAGGCTGGTTGTTTCAATTAGTTTTGCTTTAGCTAATTTTAGTATTAGTTTTTCTTCAAATTTTTTAGAGTGTTTCTTCAATTTTCTGTTGGTGTCTTTTCTGATGAACTATGTCGTTTTGCTTTTTTAAATTTTGTTGATATTCGGTGATTGGATGAGTAAGTTTTTGAATTGGTCATGTAATCGTTGATTTTAAATGATTTCTTTAATGAATTTCTTTCAGTTTGTTTGAAATTCGTTTTGTTTTGGATTCTTTTCGATAAATTATTGACCTTCTGCAGTTTCTTGTTTGCTTGATAACTTTATCAAACAAAATACTGTATTTTTCCATAATTGTTTTTTTAGTTTTATGTGCTTCGGATTTGGTTTTTATTACTGGTTGCTTTTCTTTTTTCGCAACATGCCTACTTTTTTGGTCTTGCCAATTATAAATTTTGAAGTGGTTTGTGGCAATGTTAATTTGCAATACTTTTTTTGTTTCGGTTTTGGTTTCCGTTTCGCCTTTTTGGCACATCTTTTTTGGGAGGACTAACTTAGTTCGTTTTGATGTCGCTGAATGTAGTTTCAATTGATTTTCTTGCTTTTTTAAGTTTTATTTTGCGTGTTTTTTTTATTAATTTCGCAGTTGTTCCTGTCAGTGATAATTTTTTTCTGTATTCTTTAATTTGTTCCCTTTATGTTGCAGTGTTGTTGAATATTGTTGTTTGTTGTTCCACCTTTATGTTGCAGTGTTGTTGAATATTGTTGTTTGTTGTTCCATTTTTTGCTTCCTCTAATGTTCTTTTATTTTGAAATACTTGTCTGTCTTGTTGTCATAAGGTCGGAAAATTTAGCTGTTCGATTTTCGTTTTTGCATTTGGACTAGTGTCGGTTAGTTTTTTTCCTTTTTGTTTTCGTTTGAAAGCCAGTTTGTTGTCTTAAAAAATCTCTGATTATCTTCCTTTCTAATCTTGACAGAGTTTTTGGGACCTTAGTGGACGCCTTCCCGGTGGCGGTCCTGTATAAGGTGTGTACTTTGTACATACTGAGCTGAGATCCACTTAAAAATTAAACAATACTGGAAGTTTTTCTCAATAGTTGTTTGATAAAGTGACTAGAGAAAAGACTTCCGACAATTGTTAACATTGCCGCGTATCCTACTACATCTCTCCAATAGTTCAGGTAATTAGTTTCAGGTGAAATTACCTGAAAAAACACCTGATTTTACGGGAATCGTTACCTGAAATTTACCTGAAAAAACACCTGAATTTACCTGAATCGTTCAGGCAAATTGTTCTCACCTGAACAACACCTGAAAGCACCTGAAATTTACCTGAAATTTACCTGAAAAATTCGGGCATCACTGGCTGAACTTTTACCTGAACATGCCTGAAAAACACCTGAAAAAAATGCCTGAACAGTTCAGGCAAAAATTCTTTTTCAGGTGTTTTTACCTGAATTTTACCTGAATTTTTCAGGCATTTTTACCTGAAAAATTCAGGTAAAATTCAGGTAAAAACACCTGAAAAAGAATTTTTGCCTGAACTGTTCAGGCATTTTTTTCAGGTGTTTTTCAGGCATGTTCAGGTAAAAGTTCAGCCAGTGATGCCTGAATTTTTCAGGTAAATTTCAGGTAAATTTCAGGTGCTTTCAGGTGTTGTTCAGGTGAGAACAATTTGCCTGAACGATTCAGGTAAATTCAGGTGTTTTTTCAGCTAACTTTACCTGAACTTTTTTTAGTGTGAAGGGCTAAGGGTAATAGCCGACAAACAAATTAGAAGAGAATTCAATTGGCCTACAGAAAAATGTGAAAATGACAGAAATCGGAATAGTATCATTTGACTAGTGGTATTAGAAGCTTTGACTTAATTATCGACATCGGTCGTGATTTGTTCGGTTACGATAAATTCATATCAAGTTCCACGGGCCGTTGAGGCATGGCCAAATTAGCTAGTAGTTATCGCCAAATAATTTTTACATTAAAACTCTGCATTACCCGCTCAGTGCGGGGGTAATTATCATTATCTTGAGTTTTCCAGTAGTTATATTCGCTTAAATGTCGGCTAAAAGGTGTGTCGGTAAATTTTTATGTCGGCAAATTGACCGTTCATGAGAAACAATCATGAAGAAAAAAATTACAACAAACTTTGATTGAGAGCAATTACAAATCTATAGAATCAATAACAAACTGAGCGACACTAAAGGAGCCAGAAAGCATTAATCATTTCGCTTCAACACGTTAAGGGGGTCTTCTTCTCAGGTCCTATTACGAAAAAGGACTTAAAATGGGCTGATTTATAGCTTTGACCTAACTGTTGTGAGAAACTAATAAAAAAAAACATTTTGATCACAAATTTTTCCGCCATTCGATGGGCTTTTTGTAAGATTGAAGAGCTTTACTGTGTAAAGTCTAGTTTTAAACTGAGTGTCCAGTTTCAATTAAAGAAATTGCGTGTATTTGCAGCTTGTGAACTGAACAAAATTAAGTAAAATCTTTTCTTTAAATTTTGAAGTATATATTTTTTCAATTAAAAGCAACATTATATTTATAAATAATATATTTGCTTAATTTATAGTTGAAAACCACATCGTAGAAGTATAATTCTTGGAAACCGAAATAAGAGTCCTAAAGAAATGCTTTAACCGTTCTAGTGGTTGATGATGTTTTAATACACTCAACTCCGCGTGTAGCCAAATTTGTTAGAAATGCAAATAGCTCAGTGCGGGGGTAATTATCATTATCTTGAGTTTTCCAGTAGTTATATTCGCTTAAATGTCGGCTAAAACGTGTGTCGGTAAATTTTTATGTCGGCAAATTGACCGTTCACGAGAAACAATCATGAAGAAAAAAATTACAACAAACTTTGATTGAGAGCAATTACAAATCTATAGAATCAATAACAAACTGAGCGACACTAAAGGAGCCAGAAAGCATTAATCATTTCGCTTCAACACGTTAAGGGGGTCTTCTTCTCAGGTCCTATTACGAAAAAGGACTTAAAATGGGCTGATTTATAGCTTTGACCTAACTGTTGTGAGAAACTAATAAAAAAAACATTTTGATCACAAATTTTTCCGCCATTCGATGGGCTTTTTGTAAGATTGAAGAGCTTTACTGTGTAAAGTCTAGTTTTAAACTGAGTGTCCAGTTTCAATTAAAGAAATTGCGTGTATTTGCAGCTTGTGAACTGAAAAAAATTAAGTAAAATCTTTTCTTTAAATTTTGAAGTATATATTTTTTCAATTAAAAGCAACATTATATTTATAAATAATATATTTGCTTAATTTATAGTTGAAAACCACATCGTAGAAGTATAATTCTTGGAAACCGAAATAAGAGTCCTAAAGAAATGCTTTAACCGTTCTAGTGGTTGATGATGTTTTAATACACTCAACTCCGCGTGTAGCCAAATTTGTTAGAAATGCAAATAGTTAATGACCAATTTTTTCAATTGTAATTCATCACAATGCTATTAATCAAATGTATACTCAGAATTTCTTGTATCTCATTTCTTTTTTTCTCATTAAATATTTTGAACAGTGAAAAACTTGTGAACAACTAAGTCCCGATTTTTCTCCGAGAAACGAAAAATTGGAAAGTCTTCAAGTATCGATTAAGGATTTCAATAGCTTTTCAAGGATATTACTTCGTTAAAGATATCGATCACCAAAGTTGACAAAAAGTCAGACTAGCATAACGTTCCTTTCACTCAAATTAAGTAGGAGGATTCGAACAAAAAAAGTACGTTGAGATGATATGAGGCTTAAAACTAACCTCTTTGATGAGGTATGGCTCTATGGGAATGTTGAGCTGTGCGATGTATCTGGCCAACTCATCCGGCTGCACGTACTTGTCCCTGTTGAAGTCCAGTTTGAGGAATGCGTCCCTAATGCTGAAGAATCGGTTGAAGTGGGCACGTCTCAACTGGTCTCCCAGGATCTGAACCAGCTCCGCCTTCCTCGCCTCTCTATCACAAGCCACAAAATATCAACAACGCAAATGATAAATATTTAATGAGCGACATTTGTCTGGTATAGTCGTAACAGTAGCTTCGGTGCGAATTGTGAACACCAGTGCGAAACTCAATTCAATGTGCGAAGAAATTCTTGCTCTTAAAAATAGCCACTGAGCTTGCAGATGGTACTGGATTCACAAATTCAACGGTTTTCTATTTATGGCAACAACTGTAGTTGAAACATAATTAGCTGAAAAAGATGTTCCTAAAGAATCTGAAACCATAGATAGACGCGTATCTGTTTTTTGCTTCAGATTGCACATCGGGTATAGAAATGATCTGCATTGCATCTTAACAACGGCCCATTTGGAAATGAAATATATTTTGTATAAATTTACATTGGTCTCTACCCTACAAAATCACAAAGAGTCCTAAATGAGTTTTCTCTTGAACTAGTATCATCAGAAACTTTCAAACTTTGTGGGAGAGTGACGGTAAGGTGGGGGCGGGGTAGTGAAATGTAGGTTATGACAATATCAGAGTGAAAACCACGAAAACACAATCGAGATCACGCAACTTTCTAACCTGTACACGCAATTCGATGTCAAAATTTTAAATATAAAATGAGACGATGCCTCCACTGAGGTGACAACTACTTGTGATCGATCTAGCGGAGCCAGATATCATTGGCAACTGGTGATTATCGCTGAAATTGGAAATGATTTCTGAGATTCGAGCAATAATATATCCAAAGTGAAGTTCAATTTCTATGGTCAAAATTGAAGAGCAGAGCTACAGGTGCATTCTGAATTGTGACATGCGACATTTGTGAATACATGCATAAATAATGGAGTATACTTTACTTGCTGCAATACAAAATAGTCGATCTATCATAAAGCACATACAAACTTTTAAACATTTTCGAAATATTGACATCAAACAAAAACTATACAGGAACATCTTACTTTCTTTCCAAACTAAATAGTTCATCAAGAGAAAATTTCGCCACCATTTATTCAAATTCCACTAATCAGGATCAGTGTCCTTAACTTTTGAGTCGAACATCGTCAGCTTTCTTAGGTTAAATTCTCGGTGAATTTAGTATTCACAATAACATTTTTATTAATTGAAAGCTACTTTAAAAAAATTGAAAAATAACCGACTGGCGTTGGAAGAATTGCTCTCGAACGACTAGTGGGAGCTCAAATATATTGCAGCCCGCTTCAGTCAGGGTGGGGGGGGGTGTAAGTATAATCATTAGGGGGGCTTCAAATGACGTCATCAGAAGTTATTATTCAAAAAATAGCACCGATTTCGGCGCACTTTTCAGTTGACTTTTAGTAGTCACTTGAGCTCAGCTGTTGACACTTGTGAATGAGAGCAAAATTTAGATCAAGCAAAACGAAAAAGTCGAGGATGCAGATGTCATGGAAAAGTCAAAACCGTCAAGTGAAAATTTTGCATTAAAAAATATCAACATGTTTACAAGAATTGTTTCAAACTTAATTCGAGAGCAATTAAAAATTACTTACGACATTCCAGCAGGAGCCTGGGAATCCATAAGTCCACCTCCTAATTTGTTTTCCGTGTGCAGTTTCTCCAAACTAGCTATCGTCTTGTCAATTCCAGGGAACCGGCTCTTGTGGTCCTTCAGATACGTCAATACAAACACGTCAGCATCGATGATCTTGAATCGCCTGTTGAACACATACACCACGTCTCCGATCGCCAGATCCTGGGGTCCGTAGAATTCGGGGTTGTTGATGTCGCAACCTGGTTTGGGAATCCTGGTTCGCGTCAGGAACTTGCCAGCTCCTCGACCCGAGTTGCGCGTGGGTTGTTCGTAGATCATGAAGGTGTCGGTAGCAAGACTGAAGTTGATTATGAATTGGCGATCAGCGTTTGCGTTCTCGTCATTCTCATCCTGGAAAAAAATGAACTTAGAACCTCTAAAAATGATTGGCGGTTTCTTAAGGTACGAACATCAATATTAAAGAATGCTGCCCATCAATATTAAAGAATGCTGCCCACGACTTCTCAGGATATCCATACATATGATTCACAAATTTTAAAGCAAAGATCTTTAAGCCCCATCATTGATTTCATTGTATACAATTATAGGAGTGTCGAAAATTAACTGACCATGACGGCAAGGAATCTGAGGACGTTGTGGTCGTTGGACAACATCTTGATGAAGTCCTTTCGGGGTGGCTGGGGCTCCAGGTGGAAACAGGAACCCAACGAATCCTCCAGGGATCCGAAGCCATTGTAGGGCGGAATGTACTGCATAACACAGAAGTGAGTAGTTTACTGTGCACTTAAAATCGTTAAATTATAAACAATTGTATCATATTTTTTACTCAAATATTTTTACTCAAAAGGACTTCAGTCACTTATGAGAAACTTGATTCAGAACCATCTATGACAGTAAATGACTATTTTAAAATGTCGATGACGTAAAAAAGCAAAATGTAAAAGAAGCAGCTAACCATTTTGGGAACATCGCATGCAGGAGGGTCCACTTTGACTGGAGTGAAGTCTTTGAGACCGTAGTTGTACCTAAGTCAAAAACGCGCGAAATCGTCAATATTTCAGTTAAATGTTGATGAAGAAGCACATAGTTCTTATCTTGACCTCTTTCAAATATTCATAACTCTGATCACAGTAGCGCGGGTAACTTGAAGCATATTTCAGGAGTATGCACAAAACTTTTTAAAGTACCGCAAATTTGTGTATGGGAAACGGTAAGTTGAAGGTATTTCGCTATACTTACTGTTTCAATAGAGAAATCTCATAAAATTAACCGTTTAGAGTCTAAAAAATAAAACCACTCATAGCTAAAAAATAATTATGAGAAAAAAATGGAAAAAAGCTAGAAAAGCACAAAAATAATAAGATACACTGTTTTCAATTGTTCAGCTTGTTAAGCATTGATGCTAATTTTGTTAAAACAAAATAGCAATTGAAGACATTTCTTAGGAGTCAGAAATTAGGAATCCGGTTTTAAAATTTCGGATCCTGATTTACCTGTTGTATAGAGTCAATATTTAAAATCAAATTCTTATTATTACCTATTGCCAGCATGAATAATTAGCCAAAAGATAAAAGAAGTTAAAAAAAACTAACTGACTAGAAGATCAGATTTATCAAGAGGGATAGTAGAAAAAAACTGGTCCAAGGATAAATGACAAAAACAGCATGGGAATGAAGTATCCTTGACCAAACACAAGAACTTTCAGCTTCAAGGGAATCATCAATCTTATCAAAGAATTAGAATGTTGAGAAAAACTAAAAATCTAATTGTGTTTAAGATAAGCTTCACAAGAAACTCTATTGATTCATAATAAATTTGGATTGAGTAATGACGTCTTGAGGAACAAGAGAATGGGATATAAGAGATTTCATATTCGAGAAATTAAGATAAGTTGGTGTAATGGTTCGACCACTAGGCTTCAAGGTGAGAGATACTGGTTCGTGTGCTGTACTGATTCCTTTTAGAGTAATTTGGCCAGCTAACACCCCTAACAAAAATAAATTGCAATCAACAAATTCCAAATGTACTTTTTGTCTCAAAAATTGTCATGGAAACAATCAGCAGCTGAAGACTAATTTCTTTTAAGTTAGAAGGTTGGGAGAGAACAAACTAATGTAAATTGTGCGTAAGATAAGCTTGACAAGAAGCTCTACTTGTTCAACGTAAACTTGGCTAAGAAGCCTTGAGGAGCAAGAAAGAACATGAGAATGGGTTATAAGATATGCCCAAGTTCGAGAGCTTAAGACCAGTTGGTTTAATGGCTAGCTTCATAAAACTTTGGGTTATGTAGCAGAAATTGCGGCTTCTGGCTTGGTGGCCAGCTTGTCGTTTGAGGACAAAAAAACTTTTTTGAAGCAATTTTGGACTTTCCCAATTTTCATAGAATATTTACTGAAAGCAACATTGAATGTTTTAGGAACCGTGTAACAAGCAATTCAGAGTTAAAAATTGAATATGGCTAAAGAGAAGCCAAATAATTAAATTGCCCTGAATCTCTATAAAGCAAATTCTCGGGTCCTTTCGCAGACGCTCGAACTTCATCAAAATTGCAGGTGAAAAAAAGGTTAGTTATAACTGGCTGCTATTATAAACGGGAAGGGGGGGGGGAATTGATATGGTTGAAAATCCCTACTTTTTGCGACTAAATAAAAAAAGTTAGCGCTTGGCAACCAAACAAACCAAAACATAGCCGGCAGATTGCCGAAAAATAGCAGCGATAGAACTTGTGGCCTTCCATGAATTGAAACAATTAAAAAATATAAGATAGACAGATTGACCACCAGTCCTTTAATAGACTTTTTGGTTAGATTCGAACTGTCATTTTTATGAGAAACATACGCTTTATAAGGAAAAAACCCTAATGAAGCTTTTTCAAAATTACTATTCAAAATCACAACTCAAGACTCTAATACTCAAGAATTAGGGCATATAGGTTTGGCATTACTTAGATGTACACTATTGACTGTTAACTAGTACATGCTCATAAAAGTTCATTAAGCGAATTCAGAAGTCATTTTTTTGAGTTAGCTAAGTCACGCAATCGAACTAAAAAACAAATGACGTCACGCACAAATATTTCAACTCCAAAGCAGTATAAATCACTGAAATTGAAAAAGCCAATTCCAAGAAGTCACGTCGCAAGAATCATCGATGGAGACGACGAAGTAAAAAAACACAGCTGGACAAATCCTGAAATACAATCCAAAGAATTGAATTAAAAACTGAAATCTAATGTACCAGACAAGCAGATCAATTGAACATTCCCAGCCAAAAAAAAAAATCTCAAGTTGTGAAACTAAAATAATCAAACAAACTAAAAAAAAAATCACTGCTAAAACTCTTGAAGCTTTTACATTGAAGGCCAAATATGATACAATTCATTATGCCTATTAACTCAAGCACAAGACCTGAAACCAATTCTTTATCCACTAAAGGTAGATAAACGCGAGAAACATGACAATTGCTTCGAAAAAACTGACAAGTGCAAAATTAAAAGAAAGTCTCTAAATTTTGCGAAAAAAACGTTCAAAATCACTTTTGGTCTGTGGAGTTCTGCCATGTAACCCATTTGCCAGACCAAAAAACTTTCCCTGGTCAGCAAAGATAGTTAAGCTTGGAAAATGACAACTTTTCAAAAACATTAAAAAAAACAATTGCAAATTTTAAACAAAATCTTAATAACATTCGTGATATCAAAATCCTCAAAACCATTTCAATGTCTCCAGAGACTATTCAGTATCTCTTTTTCAATCCTTAAATAGTTTCACTGGCTCATAACGATCAATAAATTTGAACATAATAATTCTCGGAAATATTAAAAAAATTAAATTATCCAAAAATTGCTAAAACTCGTGTTATTTAAATATTGATAACAAAACCATTACCTCGAGCAGTGATAATAAGAATTCGTGATAATAAGAAATTGAGGACTATTTCAATGCAAATAGCAGCTATTCAGTAAACCATTATCAAACCCCAGAGGAGGTTCCTTGGCCCTTGACGTTGGCCGAATATAAAATGACAAAATTTCTAAAAAAAAACTTGAAAAAATTGTAAAAATTAGTATAAATTTGCGTGTTTATGTTCCGACTACCAAAAGATATAGCTCTTAAAATTGTCATAAATTTCTTGCAAAAGACCTTTATAAATTTTTGCGACCCTCAATTTTAGACTGGTTTAACAAAAAATTCGAAAAATGACGAAAGAACACAGAAAATTGCAACATTTTTGGCTAAAACGCCTAATTTTAACCTAATGACCTTTTTACCTTGAATTACGGCCATCCCAGTAGCCTCACCATTCTAAACACTTGAACGACTAATAAAGGCAGTTAAGGGCCTCTAATGAAACTTGATGCCAGATGAGCTTTATATGTTTATCCCGTTTTGAAAGCTCAAAGTCATGAAAAATGTGTGAAAACATCTTACAAAAATCAAAAAACACAGTAGGGCAAGTCCTGACGCACAACTCAAAAAATTTCATTGACTAAACAAAAACTAGACCTAGAACGGGCTATGAATGAATTGGGAAAACCAATTCTAAAAAATAAAAAAAATCAGATAAATCAAAAAACAGAAAAGCAATGTCAAAATGCCGCATGTGAGCCACTAGCGAGAAATGGAAATTTAGTTCAGACAAAAAACTAGGCCTAAAACCAACTACAAATGCATTGGAAAAACAAATTAGAAAAAATACGCTCCGAACAATTGAAAAAAAAACAGTAAAAATCAAAGTGAAATTGCCGCATGTGAACAAAAAATCACTATCAAGAAAGCAAATTTTTGTTCAAACACCGTTTTCTCACTGTACCTCTCTCTGCAAACCCACTCGCTTTTTCGCTTCAGTTCCTGTTTTGGCGTGACCACAATCTCTACTCCAATTTGACTTCAAAAATTATGAAAATGTGTTAACAGATCTTAAAGACAGCGCCCCAATACAATTCAAATTCTTTGAATTGTAAAAAGACAGAGCACATACAATCCAATTCTTGGATTGTAAAAAACTCGATGTCCCCAATAATAGCCGCTATCGCTCCGTCAATAATGACACCAATTCCCACTTTCACTTCATAAAATAATTTTGAAATTAAAGCTACGTTTCACCGCAGCGTGTAAAAATACGTGAAAAGGTACCTGAAGTGAAAAAAAGCTTAGTTAAAACATTTCACTATTTTACGTGAGCAAAAAGTCGATATACAATAAGTACAATATGACAGTATGTACAAAAAGACTTCAGTTGAAGTAGGCTAGAAGGCATGTGGACATGTACCTGTAGAACTCTTTTGTGAATTCGTCCATATCATAGATGAGGAATCGTCTGTTCATCATGGTCACCGTGTTCCCAATCATAAAGTCAGCCGGAGTGAAGTACTCTGTATGTTCCGTCTCTTTCGCTTCCATCGAAATGGTTGGGAAGCTCGCTAAACAGAGTGGCGATAAAAATCAGCAAGGAAAAAAACAATACTACGAGCCAGCGCCCCCACCTTTGATTAATTATGCGCTAATTTTTGGAACTTGCCGACAAAGGACAAAGACCATGTATAATTAATTAATACAATCGTTCTTTTGTAACCATATCCCCGCTTTAATGACCTTTTACGGTTGCATATGAACCATAAACGCCATTGTGTATGTTGTTCAAAAAGCAATATTGGATAATTCGTAGCATTTTGCATCTAAACAGTCCCGCGCATATTTCGCAAAACTGCAGCTGAAAAATTTGACAACAATTGTTGCGAAGAAATGTATCTTACCCATTCGCACTTTAGATGTGTAGGTAAAGTTACCAGATAACGAGTTGGAGAACATGGCGTGCCTATTATAGAGCTCATTATTAACGTTAGTTTACAACATCGGGTTATATAATTTTTGGGGATTATAATGAGCCAATCTCGGTATGAGTTGGAGAGAGTTAAAGATTCGTCAAAGTTACTACTGTTACTACTAAGTTAAAATATGAGGTTTGAAATGCTTACGAGGTACGTCATAAATATTTTTTGGCAGTTTCATCTTTGACAGTAGCAGAGGGAAAGGGTCTCTTCCATCATTCAGATCTCTTCCTTCTGGCGTTTTATGAACTTCTCTTATCTCAACGTTGTCGTCTACCAGATAGTAATGAATAATAAAAGGTCGCACTTCTCCAAACATCGCATCCCGATCATCCCACACACAGAAGAATCTCAGAACCTATAATACAGATATTGGACCTCCTCCTAACATCTTAGAGGAGGCATATTATTTGCACCCAAAGTACACGTGTAATAATGATTTACTATTATGTAATTGCACCTGTTCAATAACTGGGTGCTCATAACGTACTGAAGGGGGAAGAATAACGAAGAGGCAATCATTATAGGGCAATAGTGGAAAAGATCCAAAAATTATACAAATCGAAAGAAACAAACATATATATTTATAAAAATATGCAGTTATTTAGTATTTATTAATCTTATTCAAACTATCTAATCGGATTGAGCGCGAACAAGATCCGAGTGAATAAAAGTTTTACCCGCTTATGACTTCACAGGGTTCAATCGATGTCCATTTGCCAAGTTTTGTATTGCACTATAAAAATGAAAGCTTACCTTTCGATCAAGAGTTAAGAACTGGTTGAGTTTATCAAAGTCAGACTTGGTCGTGAATGTTTTTGGAGCATTGCGTCGTTTCCTATCTTCTTCATACGGATCGGGTGGAACTTCGACAAAGTTGTTGACAACCAAACCTTGACTGAGAAGATATTCCTGAAAATAGTGAGTTTAAATAACTCGGCACCACCTAACATTACATGTGAATATTCTGAGAGATTTCAAAATTACCTTTGTCCACACATCACAGTCTGTTATGTGAAACACTTTTCCGTAAAATGTAACTGTATCGTTGATTTTGATATCTTTGTATGTATAGTGCTCTCCAGTAGCATCCTCCTTTGGAAGCCTTTGACGTCTGATTAGTTTCCCTTGAGGAATTCCGCTAAAATCAAACAAAAACTAAATTATTTGGCTATGTCAATTACTTTTTTGTAGCTAAATACATCAATTTGTAATGTCAAAAGAAATGAAGATGCGTCTCTGAAGTCTTAAATAAAATGATTAATAGATATAACAGAAAAGTGTACAAAAACAAAAGCGCTCAAACAAAACATGACGGCTGCTTATTTTGCTGATTTTCTAATAAAAAACTCACAAAAACTAGAAAAATGTCGGAATATAACAGAAAAATTGAAACAAAAAAGATCGGAGGAAAAGATAGGGATTGAAAGTCTCTTTTTTCAAAATTCTCCAATTTGGTGAACAGTTTCAGTTAGATTACACAACTATACGGACTCTAGCTTTTAAACAACGTTATCCAGATTAATAGTAACACCAACTACCGTTCGTTCGCGGTAATTCATAGCTCTTATGCAGTGTAACTTAAAGACGTGGCTTTATCGGTTTGTCCTGCTTCTTTTAATTTTCAAATTTCGACAACATGACCACATCAAGTGAGCAAAGTAACGCATAATAAATACAGCGATTACTGTAAAACGAGACCAAATGGTAAAGAAAATTGGGTCTTTCCCATTATAGCCCCCCCCAAATTAGTGGTCAGATAACCTATAGCCCCCCAATCATGGTAATTATACCATAATGGGGGGCATTAATTTCGGGGGGGGGGCTATAATGGGAAATACCCAGCAAATAAAGGAATAGTCAAGGCCCTAAATGACCTTTTAGGTAGTTCACGGACACTATTAGAAACTAGCAAGTTTTCGAAATTGCCGCATATTTATACGAGGCTTGATTTTTCTGCACACCAATTTGGAAAAATTTCTACGTGTCCAAGTAAAATTTTCATAAAACTCGAATTTCGTACATCAAAAACTCGAAACGCAGATTCTAGCAACACAAATTTTAACCATATTCCAACAACTTGAAAATCCCAATTTTAAACAATTTTGGGTTTGATAGATTTTCTGATGTACACATAGGCTACTTTTTAGTCCCTTTTATGGCTTTAATTGAATGTTTCCGCTGGCTATCAGATTTGCCACTCGGTAGGATTTGGTTTCTCAACATTTTAGTTATTTTTTGCTACTTTTTCCAAAACAGATAAATCTGTTCTTGTTCGCTCATGTGAATTAAAATACACAGAAAAAAAACATTCAGCAAGTTTGACCAAATAAAAAGCAGGAAACTGTGCTTGAGAAACAATTGAGCTCAGGTAAGAAAACTTGATATGCTGCTAAATTGTCATCCAATATTCTTGCGAAAATTACAAAAGACAATCTGACTTGTTATTGATTGCTTTTACGATAGTTTATGGGAGTTAAATTGGTTTTAGAATTTACGCAAATAATAAAGAAAATAACCACCGTCTGGTTAAAATAAGGACCATCTGCAAGCCGTATTAAGATTACCTTAAAATCGGGTTTCATGAAGTACTAATAGTTCGAAGAATTTAAACGTGTTATCGATTTAAACATTAATTGTATCTATTCTGTTTCAGTCCCCCAGTGTTTTTATGACCCCCAGTTACAAATTATATGTTGTTACATGGCACGTTACTATGTTAAAAAATAGCACGTGCGCCTGGGGGTCAAAAAATTTATGCTCACTAAGCAGGGGGGGGGGGCAAAACAGCATAGATCCCATTAATTTGAGCAACTCTGATGATGTCGACATTTACTGCAGCACTGTTACTTTAGAAATATGATGCAACAGTAGCTTGATTAAAGTTTTTGTAGGCAATACCTGTTTTCCACATGAGGTTCCAGGACAGATATCGTGTCGTCTTCCAAATAATAGTAAATTTTCACAGGCCTGACTCGATAATATTCAGCTTGGGATTCATAAACAGTCTGTTTGAAGTATCCGTTGAACAACAGGACCTGTAATGAACAAATGAAATAATATTTTTAAAAATTTAGTCTGGTATAATGCAAGACATTATGTTTATTCTGTTACCTTTTTGTCGAAAGCTACGTGAGCTGGAATAAACTCCTCTGGAGGTGCCTGCTTCGCTTGCCCATAAGTCAAAGTCGGTTTGAAATTAGATAGCTCATTTAGATCATCTTCGTTTAGGGCATTATAGTGGAGAGGATCTCCACCAATACCCACCTGTGGTTTGTCTTTCAAAGCAAACCCATTTTTGAAGCCTAAGGTCTGTGGCACGTGATAACGAGATTTCTAAAAGTCAAAAAACGTTATTAGAAGTAAAATGATTGAGAATACGAGATAAATAACAGAAAACTTACAGTGGGATCTTGAAATGTATTTCCCGGAAGAAAGGGCAATGAGTGCGTGTTCAAATGACTAGCCATATTACAAATATTAAATTGGACACTCAATTTATGCATGCAATATTTTAATTCTTTTTATTCTGCATGTCACATGAACCTTCGAGTAAAAGTAGAAGTCGGATGTACAACGAATTTTTGTCATGAAGATAAAAGAGAAGAGAATTTTAATTTAGTTCAAAATCCACAGACAAATTAACAAACGGACCATCAAAAAGAACATGACAATGCGGAGTTATATGCATGTTTTATTGATTACGGAAAAGCGTTTGATTGTAACGGTCGGTATATGTCGCTATCAAAACTAAATAAAAACTGTCAGCAATAAAAACAATCGGATCTTTTCCGTTTGTGCCCCCCAGTACGTTATGCTCCCCCCAGTTACAGAGCACGTGTCATTACATAGTAAATCATTATGTAAAAATATTGCACGCGCATCTGGGGGTTGCAAATAATATGCACCCACTAAGCTGGGGGCGGGGGCACAAACGGAAAAGATCCAAACAATCATTACATAGATGCAACCTGCAGCAAGTTTTCGATGAGAAAAAGCTATTGGAAGAAAAATCAAGAAAGTGTTGTTGCTCAAGGAGAGAAACTATCTTTTTTTTTTACTTTTTAGTCTTTTTATTGCTGATATATACTATGAATTGAAACGTTATAGATAAGAGGTAACTTTCTATACCGACAATCTAGTAGCATAGCAATCATTCTAGCAAATTCTAAACAAATTCGAATTATACAGTTCTAGAAACTAGAATGTAAACATCGCAAAGACAAAAGCCATCAAATTAAGATGAGGTCAACTAACAAAAGGTGACAAACTTTCTATGTGGCAAAGTAATCAATAACACAAACAGCATTTTGTTATCTAGGAGTCATAATTTCATGTTTCATATCAAGACACCACTTATACCAGTTAGTTAATAAAGCCCATCAAGCCGTTGGAAACCTTAATCACAAACGATTTGCGGAAAACCAACTTTATTTCTGCACATCGTCTGTTCAATTCAATTGTTTCTTCGGCGGCAACCTATAGCCCCAACATTTACACCAACGATCCATTCGAAATAGAGATAAGGAACTACTAACGCAAAATTGAAGGAATTGTTTTTGAAAAGCAGGTGCAGCGTGAGCAAGTACGCTTTGACAAATATTTTTCTGGAAAAATTTATGTTCTTTGATAAGCATGAGCTGAAAAATTGTCCCCCTCAAACACAATAGAGTAATCGCAAATTTTTGTAAACTCTGCACAACTAGTTCTGCTGCATGGAAGGCTGTTACGAGTGGTAGGAAAACGAGCGTGTGTAGATTTTTTGGAAAACTTTTCTATCAGATGATCATATGCTTTATTGCGCTTAATTTTTAAAACTCACAACTTCAAAAGTTTTGTATACTCTTAAATTGAACATTTCATCAGCACTCTGTAAACAATTGAAGGATCTATTCTGTTTCGGACCGGCCCCCAGCTTAGTGAGCATAAACTTTTTGTGACTCCCATTTGCACGTGCTATTTTTTTACATGGTAACGTGCTATATAACATTAAATTTGTAACTGGGGGCCATGGTTAACACTGGTGGAGGGGGCGAAACAGAATAGATCCCAATTGAAATTGTAAGTATTAATTTCATCAGTCGGATCTTCAATTTAATATTCATCAAACCTAATTAAGATTGAACTACTTTTACGACAATGTAAAAGTAGTTGGAAAAATAGTTGGAAAAACCAAACTATGGATACTCTTCTAATGTAAACGTAAAATCTTTACATGCAAATCTAACACAGCCCAATTGTTTGAAATAGTCATTGGAGCAGCACAAATTTTCTGTCGTTAGTTAAAAGCGCAACGAAGACGTTTAAGAGACTCATTTTTCACAAAACTTTCTGACTTTTTTGGCCAAATAAATAATTCCTTTGAATAGGGGTACAATTCTCAGAACACTCTTTGTATGCAATTAGTCTTCTTAGATTTTTACAACATTTGAACTATTATTTTTTTCAGATAGCTTTGCATTAAGATATTTTGTTTTTGAACCTGTCTATAATTGCGCAACAAAACATTTTGTTTTTTTTGTGATGAACATCCGACGACAATTTTTTATTGCGCTTCATTTTTAAAGTCTACTGGGAGAAAACTAAACTATCATCCCATTCTGATATTTTTCAATGCTGATTTGTATAGAAAAATAAAATAATATTCATCGTAATATTCGAAGCCGACAATCTGATACTCGGTTGCTCTTATTTACAGCAAAGTTTAAATGCATTCGAACTATACTGCTAGAAGAAAATCATTGAAGCTATCAACTTCAAAAAAAAGTGGTCGTTTAGCAAAACAAAAATTTCGATGCAAAGCAATTGAATACACTAGCACATTCCTGTTCTCTAGGAGTTATCTTTTCAAGTCTTTTCAGTTCTTTTCGGCGTGAAGATTTTTTAAAACTGTTTTTTTTCTGCACTTAGTTGATTTTCAAAAGATTTCATCGACCAAAATTGAAACAAAGGACTTCCTCGCAGCCAATCATTTATTAGCGGCGTCATTTATCATCCTTTTTCTTTTAGTTTGATCTGACTGCTTCTCTGTATAAAATATTAAATGGTGATATTCAATAATATTGGGGTGTCAAAATAGCATAATCGTAGAACATTTCTAAAGGAAAACAAACAGGGAAAATATGCACAACCTTTTTAAAGCAGGCAATATATTTCCTGTTTGAAACCGAGTTCAACGGCATCCAATTGTTATCTTCGTTTCAGATCTGAAATTTCAATGTTAGTCCTGGTATTATAATAGAGATGTGTCAAAGCATTTTATTCTGATTCCGTGAGCCCTTCTTCGCAATTGTCCAAGTCTGTTTTTCTGTTATGAGTTTTAGCCTAATCATTAGTCGGTTGCGGACAAAAGGTCACCAGAAAGAGATTTTTGAGTAGCTCTACTCCCTTGGTCTTTGTTTTCAATCAATATCAGTTGAAATATTTTTTATTTCCGAGAATCATCTTGTTCTCTTGTTCATTCTGCAAAAATAATAAGCAATGAAGAACTGATACAATTTCTTTGTTTCTTTGGTATTTTTTTAATTCATTACACAAATTGCGTGGCTCTTAATTGATACTACAGTTAGATCATCATCATAAATATGAATATGCTCTCAAATTTTTTTCCGATTCAATAAATTTGCATCATTATCAGATATAACTTTGGGCGAAATTAGTTTTTCAACTGTGTGTTTAAGCCTGCAAGATGGAAACTGACCTATAAACTTAAATTAAAATTAATCTAATTTTTAGAACTAGGTAGTTGCACAATCGTTTTCTGGTAAAATTCTATAATGCAGTTTAGAAAAATGTACAACTTTGCAACCCTTTTGGTTCCAGTTCTTCTTTTTCGATAAATGTGTTTCGCAAGGAGCTTATATCTTTTCTTAGTTAGAATAAGACCTTTCTTCCAGAGCTTTATAATGTTATTTTTCGTGCCTTCTTAGAATTTCTGATTCCAAAATCTGCAGCAAACACTTTCACGTGGAAGCACATTTGATTATTTGGTATATATTGTAC